>NC_133647.1:10124666-10315968 GCF_009905375.1 Apium graveolens
TGAATTATCAGTGGCATTTGACATAATATATACTTGTTAGGTGCACTAATGGTAAATGCCGAGAGCAGCATAAGAAGGAGACGGAGTCATTGCTGGTCTTGGTACGCTATCCAGTGATAACTCTATCATTTTGATTGCATAAGGTACGTATTGTAGTAGTGAAGCCTCACTAGGACAGGTCTGATGCTGTGAGAAGAAAGTATCACATTCAGCATCAGGTCGCTGGTTGGGAAGGGCCTTGATGCAATTCATGTTGATGTTAAGCATATTTTGGCGTATCAACTTTCGGCACTACAGACCAACATGTGTAAAATAGTTGTCGTTCAATGTAAGTTTGGACAATTTACCTAGCTTGCACAACATCCCAGGCATTGTACCGGTAAAGTAATTATGTGACAAATTCATTAACTGCATATTCTCCAGGCATCCGAAGGAATATGGAATTGGACCCGTTAACTAGTTTTTGCTCATATCAAACACCCTCAGGAATTTCAAGTTTCCTATCCCATAGGGTAGGCATCCAGTGAGGCTGTTGTTCAAGTAAAGCACTTCAACCAAGGTTTCGCTATAGTTACCAATACTTCTAGGGATGTGACTGGTGAATAAATTATTTGCTAAGGTGAGGTAAAGCGCTCAAACGTGGCCTAGATTTTCCGGTATGTACCCGGTGAATTGGTTGTTGTTGAGAAAGAAAACATCGAGGTATAGTTTGAATGCTTCATCTGGAATAGTCCCATTTAGACTGTTGAACTTCATGTCCAAAAATGAGGTTAATTTGTTAATTGATTTTAATTTTGTTAACAACTGCACAAGAGGTTAGTCAGGCTTCCCTTCTCATTAAATATTTATCTGGCCTATTTCAGAATGTGACGAATATATTCTCCTCAACAGAATCACGATGCTTAACTCTGCTAACTTGTGATATTTCTTGCCATAAAATATTTGGCGTCAATTATATAAGTAGTCCCTGCTGAGTTAGAATATATTCTTAACTCTGCTAACTTGTGATATTTCTTGCTTTAAATATGGAAATAAAAGCTTCATAGATGAACGACATCGGCATAGATATGAGGTTTGTTGCACTGATTAAGTTTTGCTTTTATTTTATATGTTGTAGTGCCCTATTGCATTTCGTGTAAGGATATGGTACAGACTTGAGAATTGGGCTTTATTTTATGTAGGTAAACCCGGATATGGTACCGCAACTTGAGAAGGCAGGTCTCTCATTCCCTGGAAAAGATGAAACTGGCCAGCGGATGGAGGTAGGTGTTTTTCCTTGTGGGTAAAAATTTTATTTTCGTATCTCCTAGGTCCAGGGGTTTATTGACATTGAATATGTAAACCCCCTCCCTCGTATTGTAAAAAAAATATTCTTTCTATCTATGTATTTGCTAGATAGAGCTTCTCCAATGGGTATCTTATATATTTGGTGTCAAAATTCAAAAAATATTTCGAAATATCTGTCTTCTTGTAGAATGACGGAGTCCTAAAGGCATGTGTTGAGCCACCCAAAACTGCACAGATGGACAATGAGGGATTTCAGTCAAAGAAAGAATCATTTAGTAGTACGCATCAAAATATGGTGTAACCAAAAGGTAATAATGTCAGTCATCAGCCTTGCCATTCTTCTTTTCTGTCAAATTTGTGTTGTCTAATTAATTTGTGCATTGTTATCTTTGGGGTATCCTGCAGTTAAGGACATGCTGGTAAAGGAGGACAATTAACAAAAAGTGGACCAAACACTTGCGTCTGAAGTCGAGGAGAATGTGAAGAGTTTCTAGTGTTATTATTTTATTAAGTTTATCTTTTTTTTTCTAATGTATAGTAATGAACCTGAACTATTTTGTTTAGTTAAAATAATTTTCGTTGTCGTAGTTTTAGACATGTGATGGTTTGAGTGTTTGAGTTGGTTTGGATGTAATACATTTTATGGTATGTAATGATATTTTTGGATTATTCGATTTCGAATAGCATAATTTTATGTAGTATTGTTTTTTACGTATGAAAAACATGTTAATGGTATATATATTCAGTTTACAAATAATTCCTGCCAAATTAATATAATACAAATCATTATAAATAATGGGGCCTACCTGTGGGCCCCATTTTTTTTCCAAATTCAAAATGCAAAGGTAACATACATAGTGTGATACTATAAACATAAATTGATGTTACCTTTGATGTCTATTGTAACACAAAAGTCCATGTTGCACCAGGGCAAAGGAAATGTTACCTTAGGGGTCAAAGGTAACTCGAAAAAAAGCAACTTAAATTTTATGTTACCTTAGGTCTTTTGGGTGGCTATGGTAACATTTTTTTGGCCTGTTGTAACAATTTTTGGGTGTTGTTGTAGGCCATCTATGGCGTAGTGGGAGATAAACTCACTTGTAAAAATAAGCAGCAGGACCCATAAAAATGCATAAGATTATGACAGCGGCAGAAGTTGCCACTCGATATAAGATGAACAAAACAAGAAAATTAAAAATTTTGATTATGAAGAATACATTCAAGGTCCACTACAAGAAAAAAAGGCTAAATTCGACCGAAAAAAATCGGTCAAATTTAGCTTAATTCGACCGCGCGCATTCGAATTTACGTAAATTCGACCGATTTTAAACCGGTTGTAATAAACAGACTCGAATTTAGAAGTTCGGTCGTATTTAACTAAATTCGACCGTCCAAATAACGATCGAAAAATACGACCGCTTAAATTCGATTGGAAGAATTTGACTGGAGGCAGTCAAATTGATTTATCAATTAAAATTTGAAAATCCCACCAAAACAATTAAAATTTTCAAAAATCCCATCAAATTCAATTGTATGTGGTTGAAAATTAATTTTAACTACTTTTGGTTGTAAATTAAATTTGACCGAAATCAATCAATTTTAACAAACATATTTTAAAAAAAAAGGTAGCGTACATTAGTACTCCATACAAACAAAACCAAAGATCCAAAATTTCATAAAGATCAAATGGGTGGTTTTCAATCACATCAGCAATTACTTTACTTACAAAACGATCCCGCAAACTGAATTAAGATTTACTAGATACCATAATAGTCAAGCTAACTGTTTGATAATTAAATGGTTGAATAGAAGTATAAAACAATCCCCAACAATCAAAGAAACAAATAAAAAACAAGTGATTTTTAATTGTTGCAAAACGAATATCCAAACTTTAAAACCCTAACAAAAAGGCTTTCATCCTTGCATAAAATCTTTCCCGATTCTTTAATTTGTGCACCCTTTTCTCCAAAACATCAACCTTAACAAACAAAGAAGTAACAAAAAAAGTAGCCAAGAATCAATGAATAATAAGCATCAGCAATGAGTAGAGCATTTCTCTGGCTCTTTCTAATAATCAATTGAGAAAGTTTCGAGTGACTGACTAGGCCCTTTGCGGATTGGGTTTTGAATGGACTTGGCTTACCTTTCCAGCCTCCTGATTAAAATAAAAGATAAACTAATTGAATCAAAGATACATGAGAGAGAGTACAATTTATCGGCTTTAGAGACGAGCTTCTAGGGATTAGAAGTTGTCATGGCTGATCACTTTAATTTTTCACTGATCCTTGCAACAATTAACCAATTATCTCTTACTTGGAGAGAGAGGATTAAACAAAAAGAGTTGGAGATTAATGTGTAGCATGAACATGGCGGCGCTGCGTATAGGAAGTAGTAATGCTTTGTCGGGTTTTGAGATGGGGTTTTGAACATGGTTTGTTGGGCTTTTAAATTGGGCCTAAAATCTCAGTTAATAATTTGCTTTATTGAGTAAAAAAGTGGTCGGTGGGTAATGTATTTGTAAATGTAAAATTAGAAGTAAAATAATTATTTTAGTGTCAAGTTCAAATTCTTAGGTTTTTCGAAAAGAAATGTTATTAGCTTTTGAAGTTGGTGGACAATGAAAGAGATATTATTTATTTACTTTTATGAATGGATTTGATGAGACTTAACGTAAAAATATATCTTATTTTAAATTATTATATATATTGATATTTCAAGGGATTTATTTATATTAATATTCATATATTAATTTTAATGTGTTTGACTATTATCAAAGCTTGCACCATATGAATTCTTTGTTTTAACAAAAATTAGAAACTAGATTTTGTTAAAGTTTATTATAAATGTAACTGAAATTTGAGTGCGGTAAATTTAGAATTAAGTTAAATTATACCTTATTTATTAAAAAAAATTAGGTTATGTGGTTATATATATATATATATATTTTAATTTTGTACATAACATTTTTTCAAAGCATTTTAACATCTATGTGATTGGATCATTCGGTTAAATATGATAATATTCTGAATTTAGCCTTTTATTAGGGTAAAAAATGCTTACAAAAGCTATTGTACACCTAACTAGTCTTTAGTCCTGAATTGGTATTTCAATTTTTTTTAAATATTTTTCAATAGATATATATATTAGGGATATAACCAAAGTTTCAAATCAAATAAATTTATTTGGTTTTCCATTTTAACAGTCACACATCTGTTTGACTAGTACAACTAACAAGTGTTTAGTCCTGAATTGGTGTTTTGATTTTTTTTTTTAAAATTCAACGATTCAACCATATGTATGTCAATATATATATATATATATATATATATATATATATATATATATATATTAGCGATATAACCAAAGTTGCAGATTAGAATAATTTTATTTGGTTTGTCATTCTAACAGACAAGCATCAGTTTGACTAGTACGACTAACTAATGTTTAGTCCTGAATTGGTCTTTTTATTTTTTTTTAAATATTTTTCATCGATCCAACCGTATGGATGTTAATATATATATATATATATATATATATAAATATATATATATATATTAGTGATATAACTAAAGTTTTAGATAAAAATAATATTATTTGGTTTGTCATTTTAAAAGTCAAACATGAGTTTGACTAGTACAACTACCTAAGACTAGTACAACTACCTAGTGTTTAGTCCTGAATTGGTGTTTTAATTTTTTTAAAAATATTTTAAATTAATCCAACTGTATGGATGTCCATAGATATATATTAGTGATATAACCAAATTTTCAGATCAAAATAGTTTTATTTGGTTTGCCATTTTAAAAATCAAGTATCAATTTGACTAGTACAACTACATAGTGTTTAGTCCTGAATTTGTGTTTCGATTTTTTAAAAACTATTTTTAATCAATCCAACCATATGGATGTCCATGGATATAACCAAAGTTTCAGATCAATTTTATTTGATTTGCCATTTTAAAAGTCAAGTATCAGTTTGACTAGTACAATTACCTAGTATTTAGTCCTGAATTAATGTTTCAATTTTTTTAAAACTATTTTTCAACTTTCAAACCTTATGGATGTCAATATATATATGTATATATATATTTGTGATATAATCAAACTTTCATATCAAAACAATTTTATTTGGTTTTCCATTTTAAAAGTCAAACATGAGTTTAACTAGTACAACTACCTAGTGTTTAGTCTTGAATTGGTGTTTTGATTCTTTTAAAAATATTTTACATCGATCCAACCTTATGGATGTCGATATATATATATATATATATATATATATATATATATATATATATATATATATATACATATATTAGTGATATAACCAAAATTTAAGATCAAAATAATTTTATTTGGTTTACCATTTTAAAGTCAAAGTATCAGTTTGACTAGTACAACTACCTAGTGTTTAATACTGAATTGGTGTTTCGATTTTTCTAAAAAACATTTTATCGATCCAACCGTATGGATGTCCATAAATATATATATATATATATATATATATATATATATATTAGTATAACAAAAGATTCAAATCAAAATGACTTTATTTGGTTTACCATTTTAAAAGTCAAGCATCAGTTTCACTAGTACAACTACCTAGTGTTTAGTCCTAAATTGGTGTTTCAGCTTTTTTAAATATATTTTTTCATCGATCCGAATGTACGGATGTCAAAAGATATATATTAGTAATATAACCAAAGTTTCATATCAAAATAATTTTATTTGATTTGTCATTTGAAAAGTCAAACATTAGTTCGACTAGTACAACTACCCAGTGTTGGCGAGTAGTTAATATCTTAAATAAGTGTGTTTAGTCCTGAATTGGTGTTTCAATTTTTTAAAAATATTTTTAATCGATCCAACTATATGGATGTCCATAGATATGATATAACCAATGTTTCAGATAAAATTAATTTTATTTGGTTTGCCATTTTAAAAGCCAAACATCAGTTTAACTAGTACAACTACCTAGTGTTTAGTCCTAAATTGGTGTTTCGATTTTTTAAAAAACAGTTTATCGATCCAACTGTATGGATGTATATATATATATATATATATATATATATATATTAGTCATATAACCAAAGTTTCAGATCAAAATAATTTTATTTGGTTTGCCGTTTTAAAAGCCAAGCATAAGTTATACTAGTACATCTACCTAGTGTTTAGTCCTGAATTGGTGATTTGGTTTTTCTAAAAATACTTTTCATCAATCCAACCATATGGATGTCAACATATATATATATTAGTAATATAACAAAAGTTTGACTAGTACAACTACTTGGTGTTTAATCCTGAATTGGTGTTTCAATTTTTTAAAAAATATTTTTCAGAGATCTAACCTTATGGATGTCGATATATATATTTTATTGATATAAAAAAAAATTCAGATCAAAATATTTTTATTTGATTTGTTATTTTAAAAGTTAAGCATTAGTTTGAATAGTACAACTTAGTAGCACCAATTTTTTTGAAAAAAGTAAAGAAATTTGAAAATTGTTTTAGCGTACAATTTATGTTTTTAAGAACTAAATTTTTATTTGGATAACTTTTATTCTCTCTCATATTTATAATTTCAAAATATTCACTAACATGTAAATAAATTTTTAATTAAAAATTTAAATTCTGAAAAATCCTAAATACAACCGAATTCCATTGAAATATAACTTTGAAAAGAGCGGGAAAGTTACCATAACTTGTCAAATTTCACCAAACTTGAGTTTGAAGCTCTTACTATTACCAGAAAGAACTATTTATAATGAATATTGGATATCGAAATTCATTTGGTCGCACAAGTTCTTGGAGACACAATCAAAGTGAGAAATAAAGATTCTTAATCAAACCGCGCAAAGGAAATAATTTTTATTCTCCTCCGTCACCTTCATGAAGGCCATATAACTGAATAACTTACTCTGAAAGATCCACTTGAACTTTTTAAAATTTGAGAGATATATATGATCATCAAAAGACCGCGATTCCTCCAAAAGCTTTGATACTAACCCTTTCCCTAAAGTAAATATGCAACAATTTATTAATGAGGTTTTCTTCCATACCTCTTGTACCACTCCCAATGAGAATTATTTGGAAATCAAGTTTCATTCGTTTCAGCTCCGATTCACTTCGGGACGACACCAAATAAACGCCAATACAATTTCATAAATCAACAGGGACAAATTATGAAAAGATATCCAAAATACGGGCCGCCTCAATTTTTCCTCCATACCTCGTGTACTACCCTCTACGAGAATTATTCGGAAACCGAGTTTCATTCGTTTCAACTCTGATTCACTTGCGGGCGACCCCAAATAAACGCGAATGCAATTTCATAAATCCATAGGGACAAATAAAAGTGATGTTTATAGCTTTGGTGTAGTTCTTGTTGAGCTTTTGACAGGACAAAAATCAATCCTTGTACCTATATTCGACAAAGAAGGACGAAGTTTAGCAACACATTTCATATTAGCAATAAAAGAGAATCGAATCTTTGACATTCTTGATCCCCGACTTGTAGAAGAGGGCTGAAAGGAAGAGATCACAACATTTGCTGACATTGCATATAGATGCTTGAACTTGAATGGGAGGAAGAGGCCTACAATGAAACAAGTTGCAGCAGAGCTAGAAAGTATTAACGTGCCACGTAATTCACCTACAGCTGAACAATCTTATGAAGAAATTTAATATCCAGTAAATGATCAACTGAATGGGCTTTGGGAGCTTGTTTAACTTCTATGAGCTCCTCAACAAGTAAGAGTGTCAAGATTGATACAGAGCCTCTTATCAGAAAATAAAAGAAATGGTGTGTCCAGGCCTATTCCTGCTACATGGTCTTAAACAGAGAGCAAAAAAGGCAGGCTCTATCCTCACGGTGAGGTATTCATCCAATCGCATATTAACTATTCTGAATTATTTTTGTACTTCCGTATTTTTTTTCTGTCGCTTTTTGAAAATATTTGAAGGAATGGATAAATATGGTAGAAGCTTCACTTAAGGTATGCCTGTATATTGAGGGTAATGTATTCGAAACTTAAGGAATATATTTAAACTATCACGAGCATATCCTAACATAGCTTCGCTTCCTGAAGTACTAGAACCTAAAATAATGTGATGCAAAAGGAGACCAAGAAAAGTTGCAGCAAGGGTTAATTGTGTGATTGCCTCGCAAAGCAAGGAAACACAATGAACAAGATAATAAGAGGAACTTTGCTAGTTTTTATTAATAATATCAAATGCAAAAGAAAGGTTGAAAAACAACAGAGTACTTATTCATGCCGTTAGATAGGCATTACTGGTTATCACACACCAAACAACTGAAAATTGAAACATGGTCCTAGTGGAAAAGCAAACAACAAAAATGAAACAGACTTCATGTGCCGTTGGATAAGCATTACCGGTGACGCACCGAACAACTGAAAACGAAAACAAGAGACTGATAGTGGAAATAGGAACTATCTCCACTACTCTCCGGACAGTATCTCCACCTGCACGACAATTTATTAGTACTACCTAGAACACAAAACATTACAATACATAAGAAACAGTAATAAGACTTGGACTCAACAACGCGTGCGAGTTTACTAGCAGTTCCTTAAAATCAACAACGCCTTGGTGCCACTTTCATTCCACTTGAGCTCCTTCTTCGATAGGAATGAACTCCCCTAACGGTGACAGTATACCAAACGGCTTCCATTCTGGCTCAGTTTCCATGTCATCAGGGTTCTTAACTAGTGGTTCCTCCAAGCTTTCAACTTTGTAAGAGTAGAAATTGGCGCCAGTAAAAATGCCGTCGTCCATCACTGTGACAACTGTTTCCCCGGTATAAAGGACATCACGCTGAGTGTAAGAAAACGGAACATCACAAGTACCATTGGTTGCCACCATTCGCATCGTCACCTTTTTCCCTGCTGGTACCATCTTCAGGTAGCTATGGGTTGTCTTAGTTTCGTCTACAGTGGTTTTATTCCATGTAAGCTCTCCATTATACTCACTCTCCACTGTTACTTTACCTTCCTTGATAAATGGGATGCCTATCCTAGCAGTAGCTGTCGCAGTCAACCTGATTGAGATACTGCTGCTCCATGTAGTGGTTGTCCTCTGCAGACGTTGGAGCATGTACGCATGCAACTCGGGAGTACTGGTGTTGTTTGAGTATACTTTCTCGCTCATTGTGTCGATGGTCTCATTGTAAATTCTTGCATTCATGAGGTGGTATTGGTAATTAGAGATCGTCCTTGAAGAGACAGCCTCTACAACCTTAAATCTGGATTCTGGAATGATTGAAGAAGGATCACGAGCGAGGTAGTTTTTTTTATTATCCCTGTTGGGCACCCTGTTGCAGAATCTATTAACGGCTACGGTTTTAAGAGCAATAGTATCATCGGTTAATTTGATTGCCTCAAATAGTGTGGTGTTATCTGGCGTAACTAATTCAGGCCGAATCCATCCGCGTTCGTTCCAGTATTTTTGAAAGTGCAAGCTACGAATGTGAATGCTACTATTGGCAGTCTGGATGATCTCATTGGTCGACAAAATTGGATTGTCGTCCACCTTATTTAGATCAAACTGAAGATGTTCATGTTTTTTGTAAGTGACGGATTTGAGAAATTTATTTGCATTCTGGAAAGCCACATATCTTGGAAGTATCACCAGCGACTCCCAATCAATTACATTGAATACATCGGAGAGGTCCGCAGCATTTGAGGTGTACTGTGCCAGTAAGCATCCCTCATAGAGTCCAGTAGTTCTCCAGAAGGACACATTCTTCCCAAGATGAACATTGATAAGCCGGGTGCTATTAGCATTTCCAGTAGGCCTGAACAGCGTACAAGAACGCTTGGATTGGTCTTCCTCAGTGGTTTCAGCCTTGGCAACAACGGCATCATTAGTGTCGTTCAACACCAGGTAGCGGTTGTTGTAACAATTCCTAATGTGAACCATTCCATTCCCAGTTGCAGATCTGTGGACTTCAAACTTTGCTTCGAGCATCCCAACACGCTCAGCATAAAACTTGACATAATCCTTGATGCTGTCTGGATTTCCTTTGACACATCCCAATAAATTGGGACTAAATCTTGACTTGAGCAGAATAAACTTTGGCAAGAAAACAGAAGCCATTTGAATCGGTGTCTCCTGACTTGGAAAAGATACATCAACTATTTCACTCATTTTTGGGTCACTTGGCAAAGTTACAGAAGCCATTTCACTCAATAAATAGTCTTCTAACTTGCTGTATAGATAAATGTATGTGTTTCAGTTGGGATGCCCTTAAACTCATCATATCCACCCTCCTTTTATAGTGAATGACAGGCATACTGATCAGCTTACAGCTGATTCTTTCTATAAATTTCATATTTCACCAATTAAAAATCACATGCATATTCACGTATGAGTACGACCAATCAAACACAAAATCACAAAACAAAAATAAAAACGTGATATTTAAAGAAGGGGCGTGACCACAGGAAATTAGGCAACCAAAGAAAAAGGCAAGAAGAGACACGTGGTTTATTAGTCCCAGCATGAGGACAATTATACATGTCTGTTCCTCGGGGACCCTAAAAACAGTGGACCAAATTAAGTGGATTGATGGGTTGATTAGTGCATGGATATGTGCCTCGATCGGCTGAGAGAGAGAGAGATAGAGCCTTTTTGTTTCTATAGATTTCTGAAATTTATGTTTAACATAAGCGAGAGAGTTTCTAAGAAAGCCATAACTCTTAGGACAATTGCCAGACTAAATTGCCAGACTAAAAGCTAATTAATTGAGAACAAACAATGACAACTCATGACAAAACTAAACGACTGATTTTACATGAAAATACTAAAAACGTGAAATTAAAAGAAGGGATCAGTAGTTAATAAACTAAAGAAAAAGACAGAGAAATGTTTGCAGGAAGGGACACGTGGTTAATTTGTCCCAGCATTAGGATAATGATATATGTCTGTTACTGGGGACCCTAATAACAATGGACCATGGACCAAATTAAGTGAATGAATAGTTTGATTACAACTTTGAAGATTTTTCTTTTAAATGCATTACATTGACTAAATTTCATGTTTTAGACATGGGAGGACCAAGTTTTTTTGATTTATAAAAGTTCTATAAGTAGATGTATTATGTCGTACTTTCCATTTTAAAGACTTTACCTGTTATTTTAAAGACTTTACTGTTTCTATCCCTACGGATGATGTAGGACTGAGATGTGGAAAACCTGTAATAATATGGTGATTGCCTGCCTTACATCTAATGTTTCCCCTACCATTAAAAAATCAGTTATGTACATGTCTTAAGCCAAGGACATATGGCTTAACCTTGAAAAACGATTATCTCTAACTAATGGTAGTAGAAAGTACAAACTCAATAGAGATGTTGTCGAGTCAAAACAAAACTCAAACTCTATCACTGAATGCTACACTGCTATGAAGTCTATCTGGGAAGAGTTGGACTCCCTTAATCTTCTACCTACTTTTACGGCTACTACAACTGATGTCTTGAAACTACTTGAAGCTATTAATTTGCAGAAAGAGGAATCTCGATGTTAGGTCACACAACACTATAGAAGGGGGTTGAATATAGTGTTTACACAATCAAATCGATTTCAACACAAGTATGTAACAAAGATCAAGTATATTCAAATAAACTCTTTTATAATAGAACTGTTGTTCTCTCTCATTGATGAACAAATATCACTAAGAGTTGCTTGGTTACAATGTATAATCTTCTCGATAATGATAACACATATAGTGTAAACCCTAAGTCTGTGTTTATATAGTACACAGTTACAAGATATCTTCTAATTGATAAGAAATATAATTATGTCTCCTAAAATATATCAATCAGATATTTTCAACAAGTCTTTTAGTCCTCTAACTCTTTCCATGCATATATTCTATTATTTTAGTCCAGATCTTCTCCTGTAAATCAGTTTATTTCCTTATCTGAAGTCTTCCCGCACTTAAGTCCTGATATATATCTTCTGACGCCTTAAGTTCTGATATTAAATTATGACTTTAGTAAGTTCTGATTTCAGTAAGTCCTGATATGTCCTGTTGTTAAGTTCTGAAAACTAAATACAAATCAGATTAGACATGACATCTCAAATATATCTAACAATCTCCCCCAACTTGTAAATTATGAAAAATATACAAGTTAATAGATTTGATGATGTCAAAAACATTTTAAGTACAAATGCAATGAGAGTTTAAATAGACAATTAACTACAACTTATAGTCCATGCAGCTTTTACCAATCTCAGTCAGTCAATTTGAATCCAAAGTGATTCTTGACAAAGCTTGATATCAGCTTTTCTTCTTTATTTCTCAGGACTTGAGATAGTGTAGTCTTGACTTGCTTCATCTCTTCTGTTAGATATATTTGATAATGTCATGGCTAATATGTTTTATGTTTAGCTTTCAGATCTTACTGAACAGGATAAATCAGTACTTAACTGTTGATCAGTACTTATACTGGAAGTCAGGACTTAAGGAAACAAGGTGTCAGGGAACTAACACAATTAAGAAGAACAGGAAGACAATATTCACTCAAGAGTATGAACACTTTGACTCAAAGGCTAATGAGTCATTGAATGATTTATATGATAGATTTGTTAAACTTTTGAATGATTTGTCATTGGTTGATAAAGAGTATGATCTTGAAGATTCAAACCTTAAGTTCCTGTTAGCTCTTCCTGAATGCTGGGATTTGAAGGCAACGACAATAAGAGACAACTACAATCTTGATGAAACAACTCTTGACGAAATCTATGGAATGCTCAAGACTCATGAGTTGGAGATGGAACAAAGAAGCAAAAGGAAAGGAGGAAAGTCAAGGACAGTTGCTCTTAAGGCTGAAGAAGAATTCCCCAAAGCAGCTTCCTCAAAGAAAGACAAGGGTAAAGCTCTTTTCATAAATTCTGATACTGAGTCATCAAGTTCTGAGAGTAATGATGACTTAGATTCTGAAAGCTTGCCTGAGACTGATGCTGATGAGGAGATGATGAAGCTGTGTGCTCTTATGGTGAAAGGAATCACAAAGATTGCATACAGGAAGTTCAGGAAGGGAAAGAAGTTTTCCAGGAAAGGCATAAGTTCTGATAAGAAGAATTTCAGAAGATCTGAAGGCAGAGGAGGAAAGTCTGACAGAGGAGATTACACCAATGTTAAATGCTATAACTGTGGTGAGAAAGGCCACATATCTCCTGACTGCAAGAAGGTAAAGGGTGACAAAGGCAAGGCTCTTGTCACAAAGCAGAAAAGCTGGACAGACACCTCAGACACTGAAAGTGAGGAGAACTATGCATTGATGGCAAATGCTGATAAAGAAAGTGCTGAGAGCAGTTCTGAAGCTGCTGAAACAAAGGTACCTCAGACAACTTATGCTTTTCATACTGATGATATTAATGAGTTGAGAAGATATCTTAAAACCATGTTTGTTAGCTATAGAGATCAAACTTTAACATGTGAAAGATTAACTTCTGAAAATCTTGCATTTAAGAAAAGGAATGATTTCTTAGAAAAAGAGTTAGTCATGTTCCATCAAACTCAGAAGGATAGAGATGATGCTTTTTATGTTAGGAATGAAGTGCTAAAATTAAATGAATCTCTAAAAACTGAGTTAGAAAAGGAAAGAGAGATTATCAGGACTTGGACTAACTCTGGCAAAACAACTCTAAATTTGCTAAGTAGTGGAAACTGGAAAGAGGGCTTAGGTTATGGAGAAGATAAGAAAGATAAAGGAACTGAAGAAATTTAGTCTGTTGATAAGCAAAAGCCAAAGTTAAAACCTGTTAAGTTTGTAACTGTAAAGTCTGAAAATGAAAAATCAGAAGTTACAAAGGAATCAACTTCTGACAAACTAAAACAGGAAAAGACAGTTGAAGTGAACATAGGCTTAATGACTAAGAAGCAGCTTAAACATAAGCTGAAAGATGTTAAGAATGCAAACAAGGTAAAATCACCTAGGAAAAATAGGAATGGAAAGGAAGGTGTGAATAAAAGCAATGATTATAAACCTGTTCCTGATGCTCCTAGGAAAACATGTCATAACTGTGGAAGTTCTAACCATCTGGCTTCTTTTTGCAGGAAGAATAAGAATATTAACTCCTTACCTCCAAAATCAGGAGTTAAGAGTCAGTCTGTTAGATACAAACCACAAAATCCTTATTTTCATTGTGGTAGTTTATGGCATTCCATTTATACTTGTAAGGAATATCATAGTTTGTACTATGATTATTATCAAATAGAACCTTCTTTGAAGAAAGTTTCCATTGTTCCTTCTAGTGTAAATTCTGATTCAAAGTTTGATAGTGTAAGTTCTGATAAGAAAAATGTTAACATAAACTCTGATGCTAAATCCGCTGCAAATGTTAACAAACTTAATAAGGCCAAAGGATCCAAGCAAGTCTGGGTCCTAGCTGTCGTCATGTCTTCACGTCCTAACCGGTTATCGTCAAGCCTTCACGTCTTAGAAGGTTTTCGTCAAGTCTTCTAGTTGTCGTCGTGTCTACAAAATCATGGTCATAACAATTTGTTAGGAGATATACTCAATTATAAGACATATAAGCCAAATTAGTCAAAAAAACATATATTATAAGAATACTCTGCACATTTCACCTCTTCACCATGATTTTATATGTTTGGATATTGTAATTGTAATAAGTAATATCTTTCATTATGATTGGTACGCACTGCATGCAGTTGTACTATCCTGGGAGTCCTATTAGTATTGGCTGCAACGTGGTGGTTGTGCAAACTCATGAAACAAAGAAAATTACGTCAGCTCAAGGAAAAGAATTTTGAGAAAAATGGTGGCCTGCTATTATGCCAACAAGTGTCCTTGAAGGTATTTTCGATACGACAAAGCTATTTACCTCAAAGGAACTCGATATGGAAACTGACAACTACAATAAAGATTGAATCCTTGGACAAGGAGGACAAGGTATTGTCTATAAAGGAATGTTGACTGATGGAAGAATAGTTGTAGTGAAAAAGTCCAAGATAGAAGATGACAACAAAAAGCAACAATTTATTAATGAGGTTTTCTTCCTTACCTCTTGTACCACTCCCTTTGAGAATTATTTGGAAATCAAGTTTCATTCGTTTCAGTTCCGATTCACTTCCGGACGACACCAAATAAACGCGAATGAAATTTCATAAATCTAAATGGACAAATTATGAAAAGATATCCAAAACACGGGCCTTCTCACTTGCAGTATAGATAAATGTATGTGTTTCAGTTGGGGTGCCCTTAAACTCATCATATTCACCCTCCTTTTATAGTGAATGACAGGCATACTGATCAGCTTATACAGCTACCCCTGGATAGTGATAAGATAGTGATAAGATGCCTTTCGTGGCAAGTTCAAATGCATATTCACGTATGAGTACAACCCATCAAACATTAAAAACGTGAAATTTTGAAGAAGGGCGGGGCGTGACCACCGGAAGGTAGGCAACCAAAGAGGTAGAGAAGTGGTCACATACATACGTAAAGCAAGCTTTAAATTTAGCAATTTTTCTATTAGTGATTGCCTAGTATTATAAATGTAGGGATTGTTTTTAATATTATATAACTTCTTGAATTTAATTTAAACTGAAAATTTTAAGCTATAAAATTTATTTATTTGAAATTTTAATAATATTATTTGATAATATTTAAAAATATATATATGGGTGAATATATAAGTTAGTGATATTTTAGTTTAAAAAAGTAATATAAGGATTCAACTTTATAATTTTATTGATATTTAACAGTATTTTTATAAAGATAATTATGTTTAAATTAAAAGCTAAATTTTAACTCAATTATATTTAGTTTTTAATCGACCAAATCCAACTAACTATATTCAAGTTATGTTAGTTTAATTTGTGTAATCCCGTATCAATTGTAAAGTATATATTATTTTATTTTAGCAGATTTAATTTTTTTTCTTATAAATTAATTTTTTAGTCACATGCCCTTTATATCTACCAAATTCAGCTAATTACATCTAGTTTATTTTTAATTTTATTTTAACTCGGTGAATATTATTTTATTTTAAATCAAATAAATGAAATATTTTTTTTAGCATAATGACATTATATCGATGAACGAATTACCTTTTAAATTTTGACAAATAAATATAAGTCATTTCAATCAGAAGAGACCCAAAAGTACTCATTGTTGAAAAATATTTGAATAAAATTCATTTGCATTTATTTTATTTTATTTGTAACTTATGTATTTTGAATTTTTGTAACTCTTAAGTGGTTGTTTACAAAATAGGTCTTACCTCATTGGTTTTACAAAAGAAAAATCATACAAGTATCAGTTTTTCTTGCATTTCTCTTAGAGTTCTTGGTCCATAACGCCTTCAAACACACACGGAAGGGGCTTATGTGAGGATAGTCTCTAACTATTCATTTTGGTATTTTGTTCTTATATTCCTACTAGACAAAGATACATAAACTATTTCAGTCATTTTTCCGTCACTTGGCAAAGTTACAGAAGCCATTTCACTCAATATATAGTATTCTTCTCACTTGCTGTATAGATTAATCGAAATGTTTCGGTTGGGATGCCCTTAAACTCATCATATCACCGTCATTTTATATTGAATAACAGGCGTCCTAATCACTATCCTTGCTATATTTCACATGCATATTCACGTATGAGTACAACACATCAAACAAACGTGACATTTAAAGAAGTGGCGTGACCACAGGAAATTAGGCAGAGAAGTGCTTGCAGGAAGGGACACGTGGTTAAATATTTTTTACCAGCATTATGTCTGTTCCTCGGGGACCCTAAAATCAGGGGACCAAATTAAGTGGTTGTTTTGTCGATGGATATGTGCCTCAGTTGAGAGAGAGCCTTTGTTTGTGGTGAAGATTCTTTAAATTTCTGAAATATATGTATAATTACTGATTTTTATTTGCTTTACTATTTGCTTTACCATCAGTTTCAGTAGTACAACTACCTAGTGTTTAGTGCTGAATTGGTGTTTCGGTTTTTTTAAATATATTTTTTCATCGATCCAAATGTATGGATGTCAATATATATATATATATATTAGTAATATAACCAAAGTTTCAGATCAAAATAATTTTATTTGATTCGTCATTTTAAAAGAATTGGTGTTTCAATTTTTTTAAAAATATTTTTTAGAAATCTAACCTTATATATATATATATATTAATGATATAAAAAAAATCAGATCAAAATATTTTTATTTGATTTGCTATTTTAAAAGTTAAGCATTAGTCAGTAAAACTTACTAACACTAACTTTTTTTAACAAGTAAAGAAATTTGAAAATTCTTTTAGCGTACAATTTATTTTTTTAAGAACTAAATTTTGTATTTGGATAACTTTTATTCTCTCCCATATTTATAATTTCAAAATATTCACTAACATGTAAATAAATTTTTAATTAAAAATTAAATTTCTTTAAAATCCTAAATATAACAGAATTCCATTGAAATATAACTATGAAAAGGGCGGGAAAGTTAACATAACTTGTTAATTTTCACCAAACTTAAGTTTGAAGCTCTTACTATTACCAGAAAGAACTATTTATCATGAATATTGGATATCGAAATTCATTTGGCCGTACAAGTTCTTGGAGACACAATCAAAGTGAGAAATAAAGAATCTTAATCAAACCGCGCAAAGAAAATAATTTTTCTTCTCTGTCACCTTCAAGAAGGACATATAATTGAATATCTTACTCTAAAAGATCCACTTGAACTTTGTAAAAATTTGAGGGATATATATGATCATCAAAAGACCGCAATTCCTCCAAAAGATTTGATATTAACCCTTTCCCTAAAGTAAATATGGAAACTTATAATTATGAGCGTGGGCATCGTGGCAGACATAGCTGTGGACATGGGGGAGGGCACGATCGTGGAAATCAAGTAAGAAACAATAGTTTTTTCAAATACATAAAAATAAAATCCATCCCAAAGTTGGAGAAAGTGGCGAAAGAAAAAAAAGGACAATACTTAAAATTGAATAAAATATATTACCTTCTTACACAAGTACGAATGTAATGTTAACACTATTTCTGGAAGTATTAATTTAGTTGAGGGCTCTGGAAGAGCTAAATTGTTGTTACCTGGATGAACAACAATTGTTATAACTTATTTATTATTTCTATAAAATCTCAAAGAAATTTATTGAGTTTTAAAGATATTGTCCGAAATGGATAACATATTGAAATGATAAGTGAAGAGAGTAAAGAATTTCTTTTTATGAAATGCATCATTTTGGATAATAAATATGTCAAGGAAAAATTACCCGTTCTATCTTCCAGATTGCATTATACAAATTTACGTGAAATTGAGATAAATTCAATCATAAACCATAAGTTTACTATACAAACAATTTTATTATTTAGCATGGGACATCCGAGATAAGTTATGATGTAGAGAATTATTGAAAACTCACATGGGCATCCATTGAAAAACCAGAATATTTTTTAATCGAATGAATTCTGAAGTGCTGCTTGTTCTCAAGGAAAGTTAATTATCAGGCCTTCATTCACAAAAGTTGGGATAAAATCTCCTTGATTTTTAGAACGGATACATGGTGACGTTTCACACATCATGTGCGCTATTTAAAATTTCATGGTATTAATTAATGCATCAACCTGATGGTCACATGTATGCTTATTATCTTCTCGTAAACTCATATTTGCGAGACTACTTGCCCAAATAATTTTACTAAGAGCACAATTCCCCAATCATAATACTTCTAAAATCCTTTTAGATAATGCCGAAAAATTCACATCCCCGGCATTCAATGAGTATTGTGTGTCAATTGGAATTAATGTTGAACATCTGGTCGCTCATGTTCATACACTTAATGGTATTACAGAATCATTCATTATACGACTTCAATTGATTGCCAGATAATGAATTATGAGAATAAATCTCTCAAATTCATTTAGGGGGCATGCTATTTTACATGCAACGACAATTGTTCGCATCAGACCTACAACTTCACTGGACAAAGTCGAAAGTCGCAATTGACAAAGAATTGAGCTGACTTAATAAGAATAATATTTTTGGACCTGTGGTCTGAACCCTAGAAGGGACAAAATGCGTTGGTTATAAATGGGTATTTTTACGAAAGAGAAATGATAAAATTAAATTATAGATATAAAGCACGTCTAGTTGCTCAAGAATTTACAGAAAGGCCAAGAATTCATTATGAGAAAACATATTCTCATGTAATGAATGCTACAATATTTTGTTATCTTATTAGACTGACTGTTATTGAAAAAGTAGACATGCGCTTAATAGATGTTGTCATAGCATACATGTATGGTTCTATTAAGAAATATATTTATTTGAAGATCCCATAAGGATTTAAAATGCCCAGAGTATCCAGATCACATTCTCGCGATCTCTATTCTATTAAGTTATAAAGATTCATATATGGATTAAAACAATCTGGTCGAATGTGGTATGAAAAATTAAGCGCGTACTTGTTGAGGGAACAATATAGAAATAATACTTATAACAACTTTAGACCAATTTATATCATTATGTGCTAAATTCATTTTAACCACCTATGCAAGAAGTACATGTAACCACAAATACAACAAAAAATAAAACACTTATACATTAATTGCAACTACTATCTACCAATTTTACTACTTAACTTATTTTAACCATTTATATAACACCTATTATTTCAATAAAAAAATTAAAAAAAATGATTACAAAAATAATAAACTAATTATATAACTCACACAAATTTAAACCTTAAGCAATCGTAGTTGATTTATTAAAAATATAATAGTAATGAATAACATAATCTCTATTGTAACCACTATTGCTCACTACTTAAACCTACATATAAATAATACAATAAAGTAAATAGAATACTAAAACCAAATAATATTGAAGCCATACACTAAAATATCTGGTTAAAACCACTAAACCTTTTACACTACTTCCAATATTAAAACCACAAAGTCAATTGATGTTGAAGCTTCTTAAATATTTCTTCTAAATACATAAAAACTACACAAAATATGGCTATTGCAAGGTCGAAAAAGTGTAGTACTAGACACCAGATATGTTACAATACAATTTAATGTAATTTTTTTCCCAAAATTTGGGCTTTCATTTGCGGTTGATGTAGTATACCCCTATAGTGACATTTATGCACTTATTGCAACATTTTTAAAGTATTACAATTGCCATTACATTGCAAAACTTTTCTCTATTTTTGTAAAGCAACATTTTTTATAACATTTGTTGAGGTAAAAGTGTTGAACAATGAATTTACTGCAAAATTTAGCCGCAACATTATTTTCGAATTATAATTCTTTATAGTTGTTAACAACATTTATCCGCAACACACTTGTTTTTACTGTAATATTTTTATATTGTATTAATAACAATTATATGCACTTTTTATTATTCCGGATTTCATTATGTTGTTTAATTTTTTATATACCATCACAAAAGTATACCAAACATATTATGGCAAAGAAACAATAATTTGCACTGTTGTCTACAGCTATAGGAAGGCACCCCCAAGAAAGAAATGATTTTTTTCATTGAGTAAAAGACAGGGAAAACTTGCCAACTTTTGTGTGAATGAGTGATTGATCTTCAAGAATGCTACCCAGCACTAAGTATCTTAAGAAAATAAGTGCAAATTCTTGGATAGTGATGTAAATATGTTGGACCGGACACTACACCATAGATGACCTATCGCAATAGTTTAATCATCAATGTTACAAACTTATGTTACATTAGATATGTTTATCTTTGTCTACCGAAACATCGCACATTTTATGTTACCATAGCCTTAGTAACATGTTGCTATAGAAGGAAATTGTTACACACTGCAACATCTGTGAACTTATGTTACCACAAGGTATTGACACATAAATATTATCATTTTACAAAGTAATTAAATATATACATATACATATTAGATTTTAATTCAAATTAAATAATTTTGTATTATAATTAAATAAAAATTAAAAAAATAACTTCAATCAAATAAGTAAATAAATCTATTTATATTTTAAAAATTTAGGTAATATTATGCTTTTAATATATAAAATTTTATCTTTAAGAACTGTATGTTATATTTAATTTTATTATTTGAATATAAAATTAATCAGCTTTTAAAAATTTAAAATTATTAACTGGATTTATAAATTGTAATAAGTGATATTTAAATAATAAAGAATTTAGTTATAATTTATAATAAAAAATCTTACTTCAAAATAAAATAAAGTGCAGAATAGTGAATTAGACCGGCAGGAAAGTTATTTGGGCCAAAATTTGGACAAAGTGCTAAAATTTGGAGAAACGGGCTTTTAGAAAGTCAAAATACACTACCTCATCTCTAACGAAATACACACACACTCTCTCTCTCTCTCATCTTAGTCATCTCTGCAATATTCTATATTTCTCTTAGATTTAAGTGTAAACTAAAATTGATTTCATTCAATACATAGATAAACTTTCACAGATCGATGGATATGAAGGCTGCTTGAACTGATTCGAGCTTCAAAACAAACTAGGGTTTTTATGTTTAAATTATGGGTTTTTGGTTTTTACACAATTCTCCTTGTAATTGGTTTTATCTCTTTGTTCCAGGGTTGCTTTGTTTTTCTTTGAGGTCTAATCAATTTTCACAGCTTGGGCTTAGCTTGTACTTCTACATTAAGGTACTCCCTTTTTTCTATATATTGTCTCTCTCAATCTCTCTTTGTGAACTTGTATTTTTATCAACCCAATTCGACTTTGTTTCATGATATTTAGTGTTGGTAGTTATCTCAAGAATTTTGTTGTTGTTGAATTGAGATAATTATGGTGTATTTGTAGTGGAGATTATAGGGGTTTTATGATAATTTCTTATGTTCATACGAGTTTGTTATGATAATTGCTTGTGTTTAATCTGTGCTGAAGGTAAAAAGCGTTAATCAGAAGTTCTCTCCATAAATATATACAAGTTTGTTACCTTTCTAACCATATTTTGAAGTCACATATTGCACAACAAATTCAAATGACCTATTCTTGAATGATAGATTTTGTGTTTCTCGTATTTGATTCAACAATGTTTAGTGAAGATTCAGGGTCCAGTTTTCTCATGGCGGACATGTTTTGGTCAAAATATTGGTGACAGACTCACCTTCTAGTCTTTACATGCCACTATTAAAACTGTCTAGTTTGTGACCCTGAAAACATTTTTAATGTGTTTCTTATCCTTCCCCTGCAAACATTTTCTTTAATACAGTTGAATTTGCATTATGCTGTACATTATTCACATTTTACAATGTAATGTATAGACCTCAGGCTTTGTAAAGATACTGCAGAATCTTATATATAGATACTGACAATAGAAAGTTGTTACTATTCTGTATTGCACAAAAGTAATTTTGAATGTAGTAACAAGACAACTAATTTAATCAGAAGTCTATTAACTTATCTAAGGTATTTCTGTGTTTTAGGCTTTGTTGCATGTTTCTGTTGCTTGCCACAGGAAATTAATCATTGATTGGATCCCTGTCAGTGATCTCGAAGAAACAACTGCACAAGAGGTTAGTCAGGCTTCCCTTCTCATTAAATATTTATCTGTCCTGTTTCATAATTATATTCTCCTCAACAGAATCCCTATGACTAATCTGCTAACTTTGAGTTAAGAAATAATAGTCCAAGTCAAGAATGAATACAAAATATTATATTACACTTTGGAAAGGCTAGTACATCTTGCACCTCAGCACCTGCTTATTGAAATAGAAAGATTGATAATCCTCCGGCATATACTGATGTAGAGTCAGAGTTTTATGCTTGCAACTAGAAAATAAACTACATACTTAAATTACAACACTGCAGCTGCATCTAGATCTTACAACATTGATACATGAAAGATATACACAGGTTCTGAATTATCAGTGGCATTTGACATAATATATACTTGTTAGGTGCACTAATGGTAAATGCCGAGAGCAGCATAAGAAGGAGACGGAGTCATTGCTGGTCTTGGTACGCTATCCAGTGATAACTCTATCATTTTGATTGCATAAGGTACGTATTGTAGTAGTGAAGCCTCACTAGGATAGGTCTGATGCTGTGAGAAGAAAGTATCACATTCAGCATCAGGTCGCTGGTTGGGAAGGGCCTTGATGCAATTCATGTTGATGTTAAGCATATTTTGGCGTATCAACTTTCGGCACTACAGACCAACATGTGTAAAATAGTTGTCGTTCAATGTAAGTTTGGACAATTTACCTAGCTTGCACAACATCCCAGGCATTGTACCGGTAAAGTAATTATGTGACAAATTCATTAACTGCATATTCTCCAGGCATCCGAAGGAATATGGAATTGGACCCGTTAACTAGTTTTTGCTCATATCAAACACCCTCAGGAATTTCAAGTTTCCTATCCCATAGGGTAGGCATCCAGTGAGGCTGTTGTTCAAGTAAAGCACTTCAACCAAGGTTTCGCTATAGTTACCAATACTTCTAGGGATGTGACTGGTGAATAAATTATTTGCTAAGGTGAGGTAAAGCGCTCAAACGTGGCCTAGATTTTCCGGTATGTACCCGGTGAATTGGTTGTTGTTGAGAAAGAAAACATCGAGGTATAGTTTGAATGCTTCATCTGGAATAGTCCCATTTAGACTGTTGAACTTCATGTCCAAAAATGAGGTTAATTTGTTAATTGATTTTAATTTTGTTAACAACTGCACAAGAGGTTAGTCAGGCTTCCCTTCTCATTAAATATTTATCTGGCCTATTTCAGAATGTGACGAATATATTCTCCTCAACAGAATCACGATGCTTAACTCTGCTAACTTGTGATATTTCTTGCCATAAAATATTTGGCGTCAATTATATAAGTAGTCCCTGCTGAGTTAGAATATATTCTTAACTCTGCTAACTTGTGATATTTCTTGCTTTAAATATGGAAATAAAAGCTTCATAGATGAACGACATCGGCATAGATATGAGGTTTGTTGCACTGATTAAGTTTTGCTTTTATTTTATATGTTGTAGTGCCCTATTGCATTTCGTGTAAGGATATGGTACAGACTTGAGAATTGGGCTTTATTTTATGTAGGTAAACCCGGATATGGTACCGCAACTTGAGAAGGCAGGTCTCTCATTCCCTGGAAAAGATGAAACTGGCCAGCGGATGGAGGTAGGTGTTTTTCCTTGTGGGTAAAAATTTTATTTTCGTATCTCCTAGGTCCAGGGGTTTATTGACATTGAATATGTAAACCCCCTCCCTCGTATTGTAAAAAAAATATTCTTTCTATCTATGTATTTGCTAGATAGAGCTTCTCCAATGGGTATCTTATATATTTGGTGTCAAAATTCAAAAAATATTTCGAAATATCTGTCTTCTTGTAGAATGACGGAGTCCTAAAGGCATGTGTTGAGCCACCCAAAACTGCACAGATGGACAATGAGGGATTTCAGTCAAAGAAAGAATCATTTAGTAGTACGCATCAAAATATGGTGTAACCAAAAGGTAATAATGTCAGTCATCAGCCTTGCCATTCTTCTTTTCTGTCAAATTTGTGTTGTCTAATTAATTTGTGCATTGTTATCTTTGGGGTATCCTGCAGTTAAGGACATGCTGGTAAAGGAGGACAATTAACAAAAAGTGGACCAAACACTTGCGTCTGAAGTCGAGGAGAATGTGAAGAGTTTCTAGTGTTATTATTTTATTAAGTTTATCTTTTTTTTTCTAATGTATAGTAATGAACCTGAACTATTTTGTTTAGTTAAAATAATTTTCGTTGTCGTAGTTTTAGACATGTGATGGTTTGAGTGTTTGAGTTGGTTTGGATGTAATACATTTTATGGTATGTAATGATATTTTTGGATTATTCGATTTCGAATAGCATAATTTTATGTAGTATTGTTTTTTACGTATGAAAAACATGTTAATGGTATATATATTCAGTTTACAAATAATTCCTGCCAAATTAATATAATACAAATCATTATAAATAATGGGGCCTACCTGTGGGCCCCATTTTTTTTCCAAATTCAAAATGCAAAGGTAACATACATAGTGTGATACTATAAACATAAATTGATGTTACCTTTGATGTCTATTGTAACACAAAAGTCCATGTTGCACCAGGGCAAAGGAAATGTTACCTTAGGGGTCAAAGGTAACTCGAAAAAAAGCAACTTAAATTTTATGTTACCTTAGGTCTTTTGGGTGGCTATGGTAACATTTTTTTGGCCTGTTGTAACAATTTTTGGGTGTTGTTGTAGGCCATCTATGGCGTAGTGGGAGATAAACTCACTTGTAAAAATAAGCAGCAGGACCCATAAAAATGCATAAGATTATGACAGCGGCAGAAGTTGCCACTCGATATAAGATGAACAAAACAAGAAAATTAAAAATTTTGATTATGAAGAATACATTCAAGGTCCACTACAAGAAAAAAAGGCTAAATTCGACCGAAAAAAATCGGTCAAATTTAGCTTAATTCGACCGCGCGCATTCGAATTTACGTAAATTCGACCGATTTTAAACCGGTTGTAATAAACAGACTCGAATTTAGAAGTTCGGTCGTATTTAACTAAATTCGACCGTCCAAATAACGATCGAAAAATACGACCGCTTAAATTCGATTGGAAGAATTTGACTGGAGGCAGTCAAATTGATTTATCAATTAAAATTTGAAAATCCCACCAAAACAATTAAAATTTTCAAAAATCCCATCAAATTCAATTGTATGTGGTTGAAAATTAATTTTAACTACTTTTGGTTGTAAATTAAATTTGACCGAAATCAATCAATTTTAACAAACATATTTTAAAAAAAAAGGTAGCGTACATTAGTACTCCATACAAACAAAACCAAAGATCCAAAATTTCATAAAGATCAAATGGGTGGTTTTCAATCACATCAGCAATTACTTTACTTACAAAACGATCCCGCAAACTGAATTAAGATTTACTAGATACCATAATAGTCAAGCTAACTGTTTGATAATTAAATGGTTGAATAGAAGTATAAAACAATCCCCAACAATCAAAGAAACAAATAAAAAACAAGTGATTTTTAATTGTTGCAAAACGAATATCCAAACTTTAAAACCCTAACAAAAAAGGCTTTCATCCTTGCATAAAATCTTTCCCGATTCTTTAATTTGTGCACCCTTTTCTCCAAAACATCAACCTTAACAAACAAAGAAGTAACAAAAAAAGTAGCCAAGAATCAATGAATAATAAGCATCAGCAATGAGTAGAGCATTTCTCTGGCTCTTTCTAATAATCAATTGAGAAAGTTTCGAGTGACTGACTAGGCCCTTTGCGGATTGGGTTTTGAATGGACTTGGCTTACCTTTCCAGCCTCCTGATTAAAATAAAAGATAAACTAATTGAATCAAAGATACATGAGAGAGAGTACAATTTATCGGCTTTAGAGACGAGCTTCTAGGGATTAGAAGTTGTCATGGCTGATCACTTTAATTTTTCACTGATCCTTGCAACAATTAACCAATTATCTCTTACTTGGAGAGAGATGATTAAACAAAAAGAGTTGGAGATTAATGTGTAGCATGAACATGGCGGCGCTGCGTATAGGAAGTAGTAATGCTTTGTCGGGTTTTGAGATGGGGTTTTGAACATGGTTTGTTGGGCTTTTAAATTGGGCCTAAAATCTCAGTTAATAATTTGCTTTATTGAGTAAAAAAGTGGTCGGTGGGTAATGTATTTGTAAATGTAAAATTAGAAGTAAAATAATTATTTTAGTGTCAAGTTCAAATTCTTAGGTTTTTTCGAAAAGAAATGTTATTAGCTTTTGAAGTTGGTGGACAATGAAAGAGATATTATTTATTTACTTTTATGAATGGATTTGATGAGACTTAACGTAAAAATATATCTTATTTTAAATTATTATATATATTGATATTTCAAGGGATTTATTTATATTAATATTCATATATTAATTTTAATGTGTTTGACTATTATCAAAGCTTGCACCATATGAATTCTTTGTTTTAACAAAAATTAGAAACTAGATTTTGTTAAAGTTTATTATAAATGTAACTGAAATTTGAGTGCGGTAAATTTAGAATTAAGTTAAATTATACCTTATTTATTAAAAAAAATTAGGTTATGTGGTTATATATATATATATATATTTTAATTTTGTACATAACATTTTTTCAAAGCATTTTAACATCTATGTGATTGGATCATTCGGTTAAATATGATAATATTCTGAATTTAGCCTTTTATTAGGGTAAAAAATGCTTACAAAAGCTATTGTACACCTAACTAGTCTTTAGTCCTGAATTGGTATTTCAATTTTTTTTAAATATTTTTCAATAGATATATATATTAGGGATATAACCAAAGTTTCAAATCAAATAAATTTATTTGGTTTTCCATTTTAACAGTCACACATCTGTTTGACTAGTACAACTAACAAGTGTTTAGTCCTGAATTGGTGTTTTGATTTTTTTTTTTAAAATTCAACGATTCAACCATATGTATGTCAATATATATATATATATATATATATATATATATATATTAGCGATATAACCAAAGTTGCAGATTAGAATAATTTTATTTGGTTTGTCATTCTAACAGACAAGCATCAGTTTGACTAGTACGACTAACTAATGTTTAGTCCTGAATTGGTCTTTTTATTTTTTTTTAAATATTTTTCATCGATCCAACCGTATGGATGTTAATATATATATATATATATATATATATAAATATATATATATATATATTAGTGATATAACTAAAGTTTTAGATAAAAATAATATTATTTGGTTTGTCATTTTAAAAGTCAAACATGAGTTTGACTAGTACAACTACCTAAGACTAGTACAACTACCTAGTGTTTAGTCCTGAATTGGTGTTTTAATTTTTTTAAAAATATTTTAAATTAATCCAACTGTATGGATGTCCATAGATATATATTAGTGATATAACCAAATTTTCAGATCAAAATAGTTTTATTTGGTTTGCCATTTTAAAAATCAAGTATCAATTTGACTAGTACAACTACATAGTGTTTAGTCCTGAATTTGTGTTTCGATTTTTTAAAAACTATTTTTAATCAATCCAACCATATGGATGTCCATGGATATAACCAAAGTTTCAGATCAATTTTATTTGATTTGCCATTTTAAAAGTCAAGTATCAGTTTGACTAGTACAATTACCTAGTATTTAGTCCTGAATTAATGTTTCAATTTTTTTAAAACTATTTTTCAACTTTCAAACCTTATGGATGTCAATATATATATGTATATATATATATTTGTGATATAATCAAACTTTCATATCAAAACAATTTTATTTGGTTTTCCATTTTAAAAGTCAAACATGAGTTTAACTAGTACAACTACCTAGTGTTTAGTCTTGAATTGGTGTTTTGATTCTTTTAAAAATATTTTACATCGATCCAACCTTATGGATGTCGATATATATATATATATATATATATATATATATATATATATATATATATATACATATATTAGTGATATAACCAAAATTTAAGATCAAAATAATTTTATTTGGTTTACTATTTTAAAGTCAAAGTATCAGTTTGACTAGTACAACTACCTAGTGTTTAATACTGAATTGGTGTTTCGATTTTTCTAAAAAACATTTTATCGATCCAACCGTATGGATGTCCATAAATATATATATATATATATATATATATATATATATATATATATTAGTATAACAAAAGATTCAAATCAAAATGACTTTATTTGGTTTACCATTTTAAAAGTCAAGCATCAGTTTCACTAGTACAACTACCTAGTGTTTAGTCCTAAATTGGTGTTTCAGCTTTTTTAAATATATTTTTTCATCGATCCGAATGTACGGATGTCAAAAGATATATATTAGTAATATAACCAAAGTTTCATATCAAAATAATTTTATTTGATTTGTCATTTGAAAAGTCAAACATTAGTTCGACTAGTACAACTACCCAGTGTTGGCGAGTAGTTAATATCTTAAATAAGTGTGTTTAGTCCTGAATTGGTGTTTCAATTTTTTAAAAATATTTTTAATCGATCCAACTATATGGATGTCCATAGATATGATATAACCAATGTTTCAGATAAAATTAATTTTATTTGGTTTGCCATTTTAAAAGCCAAACATCAGTTTAACTAGTACAACTACCTAGTGTTTAGTCCTAAATTGGTGTTTCGATTTTTTAAAAAACAGTTTATCGATCCAACTGTATGGATGTATATATATATATATATATATTAGTCATATAACCAAAGTTTCAGATCAAAATAATTTTATTTGGTTTGCCGTTTTAAAAGCCAAGCATAAGTTATACTAGTACATCTACCTAGTGTTTAGTCCTGAATTGGTGATTCGGTTTTTCTAAAAATACTTTTCATCAATCCAACCATATGGATGTCAACATATATATATATTAGTAATATAACAAAAGTTTGACTAGTACAACTACTTGGTGTTTAATCCTGAATTGGTGTTTCAATTTTTTAAAAAATATTTTTCAGAGATCTAACCTTATGGATGTCGATATATATATTTTATTGATATAAAAAAAAATTCAGATCAAAATATTTTTATTTGATTTGTTATTTTAAAAGTTAAGCATTAGTTTGAATAGTACAACTTAGTAGCACCAATTTTTTTGAAAAAAGTAAAGAAATTTGAAAATTCTTTTAGCGTACAATTTATGTTTTTAAGAACTAAATTTTTATTTGGATAACTTTTATTCTCTCTCATATTTATAATTTCAAAATATTCACTAACATGTAAATAAATTTTTAATTAAAAATTTAAATTCTGAAAAATCCTAAATACAACCGAATTCCATTGAAATATAACTTTGAAAAGAGCGGGAAAGTTACCATAACTTGTCAAATTTCACCAAACTTGAGTTTGAAGCTCTTACTATTACCAGAAAGAACTATTTATAATGAATATTGGATATCGAAATTCATTTGGTCGCACAAGTTCTTGGAGACACAATCAAAGTGAGAAATAAAGATTCTTAATCAAACCGCGCAAAGGAAATAATTTTTATTCTCCTCCGTCACCTTCATGAAGGCCATATAACTGAATAACTTACTCTGAAAGATCCACTTGAACTTTTTAAAATTTGAGAGATATATATGATCATCAAAAGACCGCGATTCCTCCAAAAGCTTTGATACTAACCCTTTCCCTAAAGTAAATATGCAACAATTTATTAATGAGGTTTTCTTCCATACCTCTTGTACCACTCCCAATGAGAATTATTTGGAAATCAAGTTTCATTCGTTTCAGCTCCGATTCACTTCGGGACGACACCAAATAAACGCCAATACAATTTCATAAATCAACAGGGACAAATTATGAAAAGATATCCAAAATACGGGCCGCCTCAATTTTTCCTCCATACCTCGTGTACTACCCTCTACGAGAATTATTCGGAAACCGAGTTTCATTCGTTTCAACTCTGATTCACTTGCGGGCGACCCCAAATAAACGCGAATGCAATTTCATAAATCCATAGGGACAAATAAAAGTGATGTTTATAGCTTTGGTGTAGTTCTTGTTGAGCTTTTGACAGGACAAAAATCAATCCTTGTACCTATATTCGACAAAGAAGGACGAAGTTTAGCAACACATTTCATATTAGCAATAAAAGAGAATCGAATCTTTGACATTCTTGATCCCCGACTTGTAGAAGAGGGCTGAAAGGAAGAGATCACAACATTTGCTGACATTGCATATAGATGCTTGAACTTGAATGGGAGGAAGAGGCCTACAATGAAACAAGTTGCAGCAGAGCTAGAAAGTATTAACGTGCCACGTAATTCACCTACAGCTGAACAATCTTATGAAGAAATTTAATATCCAGTAAATGATCAACTGAATGGGCTTTGGGAGCTTGTTTAACTTCTATGAGCTCCTCAACAAGTAAGAGTGTCAAGATTGATACAGAGCCTCTTATCAGAAAATAAAAGAAATGGTGTGTCCAGGCCTATTCCTGCTACATGGTCTTAAACAGAGAGCAAAAAAGGCAGGCTCTATCCTCACGGTGAGGTATTCATCCAATCGCATATTAACTATTCTGAATTATTTTTGTACTTCCGTATTTTTTTTCTGTCGCTTTTTGAAAATATTTGAAGGAATGGATAAATATGGTAGAAGCTTCACTTAAGGTATGCCTGTATATTGAGGGTAATGTATTCGAAACTTAAGGAATATATTTAAACTATCACGAGCATATCCTAACATAGCTTCGCTTCCTGAAGTACTAGAACCTAAAATAATGTGATGCAAAAGGAGACCAAGAAAAGTTGCAGCAAGGGTTAATTGTGTGATTGCCTCGCAAAGCAAGGAAACACAATGAACAAGATAATAAGAGGAACTTTGCTAGTTTTTATTAATAATATCAAATGCAAAAGAAAGGTTGAAAAACAACAGAGTACTTATTCATGCCGTTAGATAGGCATTACTGGTTATCACACACCAAACAACTGAAAATTGAAACATGGTCCTAGTGGAAAAGCAAACAACAAAAATGAAACAGACTTCATGTGCCGTTGGATAAGCATTACCGGTGACGCACCGAACAACTGAAAACGAAAACAAGAGACTGATAGTGGAAATAGGAACTATCTCCACTACTCTCCGGACAGTATCTCCACCTGCACGACAATTTATTAGTACTACCTAGAACACAAAACATTACAATACATAAGAAACAGTAATAAGACTTGGACTCAACAACGCGTGCGAGTTTACTAGCAGTTCCTTAAAATCAACAACGCCTTGGTGCCACTTTCATTCCACTTGAGCTCCTTCTTCGATAGGAATGAACTCCCCTAACGGTGACAGTATACCAAACGGCTTCCATTCTGGCTCAGTTTCCATGTCATCAGGGTTCTTAACTAGTGGTTCCTCCAAGCTTTCAACTTTGTAAGAGTAGAAATTGGCGCCAGTAAAAATGCCGTCGTCCATCACTGTGACAACTGTTTCCCCGGTATAAAGGACATCACGCTGAGTGTAAGAAAACGGAACATCACAAGTACCATTGGTTGCCACCATTCGCATCGTCACCTTTTTCCCTGCTGGTACCATCTTCAGGTAGCTATGGGTTGTCTTAGTTTCGTCTACAGTGGTTTTATTCCATGTAAGCTCTCCATTATACTCACTCTCCACTGTTACTTTACCTTCCTTGATAAATGGGATGCCTATCCTAGCAGTAGCTGTCGCAGTCAACCTGATTGAGATACTGCTGCTCCATGTAGTGGTTGTCCTCTGCAGACGTTGGAGCATGTACGCATGCAACTCGGGAGTACTGGTGTTGTTTGAGTATACTTTCTCGCTCATTGTGTCGATGGTCTCATTGTAAATTCTTGCATTCATGAGGTGGTATTGGTAATTAGAGATCGTCCTTGAAGAGACAGCCTCTACAACCTTAAATCTGGATTCTGGAATGATTGAAGAAGGATCACGAGCGAGGTAGTTTTTTTTATTATCCCTGTTGGGCACCCTGTTGCAGAATCTATTAACGGCTACGGTTTTAAGAGCAATAGTATCATCGGTTAATTTGATTGCCTCAAATAGTGTGGTGTTATCTGGCGTAACTAATTCAGGCCGAATCCATCCGCGTTCGTTCCAGTATTTTTGAAAGTGCAAGCTACGAATGTGAATGCTACTATTGGCAGTCTGGATGATCTCATTGGTCGACAAAATTGGATTGTCGTCCACCTTATTTAGATCAAACTGAAGATGTTCATGTTTTTTGTAAGTGACGGATTTGAGAAATTTATTTGCATTCTGGAAAGCCACATATCTTGGAAGTATCACCAGCGACTCCCAATCAATTACATTGAATACATCGGAGAGGTCCGCAGCATTTGAGGTGTACTGTGCCAGTAAGCATCCCTCATAGAGTCCAGTAGTTCTCCAGAAGGACACATTCTTCCCAAGATGAACATTGATAAGCCGGGTGCTATTAGCATTTCCAGTAGGCCTGAACAGCGTACAAGAACGCTTGGATTGGTCTTCCTCAGTGGTTTCAGCCTTGGCAACAACGGCATCATTAGTGTCGTTCAACACCAGGTAGCGGTTGTTGTAACAATTCCTAATGTGAACCATTCCATTCCCAGTTGCAGATCTGTGGACTTCAAACTTTGCTTCGAGCATCCCAACACGCTCAGCATAAAACTTGACATAATCCTTGATGCTGTCTGGATTTCCTTTGACACATCCCAATAAATTGGGACTAAATCTTGACTTGAGCAGAATAAACTTTGGCAAGAAAACAGAAGCCATTTGAATCGGTGTCTCCTGACTTGGAAAAGATACATCAACTATTTCACTCATTTTTGGGTCACTTGGCAAAGTTACAGAAGCCATTTCACTCAATAAATAGTCTTCTAACTTGCTGTATAGATAAATGTATGTGTTTCAGTTGGGATGCCCTTAAACTCATCATATCCACCCTCCTTTTATAGTGAATGACAGGCATACTGATCAGCTTACAGCTGATTCTTTCTATAAATTTCATATTTCACCAATTAAAAATCACATGCATATTCACGTATGAGTACGACCAATCAAACACAAAATCACAAAACAAAAATAAAAACGTGATATTTAAAGAAGGGGCGTGACCACAGGAAATTAGGCAACCAAAGAAAAAGGCAAGAAGAGACACGTGGTTTATTAGTCCCAGCATGAGGACAATTATACATGTCTGTTCCTCGGGGACCCTAAAAACAGTGGACCAAATTAAGTGGATTGATGGGTTGATTAGTGCATGGATATGTGCCTCGATCGGCTGAGAGAGAGAGAGATAGAGCCTTTTTGTTTCTATAGATTTCTGAAATTTATGTTTAACATAAGCGAGAGAGTTTCTAAGAAAGCCATAACTCTTAGGACAATTGCCAGACTAAATTGCCAGACTAAAAGCTAATTAATTGAGAACAAACAATGACAACTCATGACAAAACTAAACGACTGATTTTACATGAAAATACTAAAAACGTGAAATTAAAAGAAGGGATCAGTAGTTAATAAACTAAAGAAAAAGACAGAGAAATGTTTGCAGGAAGGGACACGTGGTTAATTTGTCCCAGCATTAGGATAATGATATATGTCTGTTACTGGGGACCCTAATAACAATGGACCATGGACCAAATTAAGTGAATGAATAGTTTGATTACAACTTTGAAGATTTTTCTTTTAAATGCATTACATTGACTAAATTTCATGTTTTAGACATGGGAGGACCAAGTTTTTTTGATTTATAAAAGTTCTATAAGTAGATGTATTATGTCGTACTTTCCATTTTAAAGACTTTACCTGTTATTTTAAAGACTTTACTGTTTCTATCCCTACGGATGATGTAGGACTGAGATGTGGAAAACCTGTAATAATATGGTGATTGCCTGCCTTACATCTAATGTTTCCCCTACCATTAAAAAATCAGTTATGTACATGTCTTAAGCCAAGGACATATGGCTTAACCTTGAAAAACGATTATCTCTAACTAATGGTAGTAGAAAGTACAAACTCAATAGAGATGTTGTCGAGTCAAAACAAAACTCAAACTCTATCACTGAATGCTACACTGCTATGAAGTCTATCTGGGAAGAGTTGGACTCCCTTAATCTTCTACCTACTTTTACGGCTACTACAACTGATGTCTTGAAACTACTTGAAGCTATTAATTTGCAGAAAGAGGAATCTCGATGTTAGGTCACACAACACTATAGAAGGGGGTTGAATATAGTGTTTACACAATCAAATCGATTTCAACACAAGTATGTAACAAAGATCAAGTATATTCAAATAAACTCTTTTATAATAGAACTGTTGTTCTCTCTCATTGATGAACAAATATCACTAAGAGTTGCTTGGTTACAATGTATAATCTTCTCGATAATGATAACACATATAGTGTAAACCCTAAGTCTGTGTTTATATAGTACACAGTTACAAGATATCTTCTAATTGATAAGAAATATAATTATGTCTCCTAAAATATATCAATCAGATATTTTCAACAAGTCTTTTAGTCCTCTAACTCTTTCCATGCATATATTCTATTATTTTAGTCCAGATCTTCTCCTGTAAATCAGTTTATTTCCTTATCTGAAGTCTTCCCGCACTTAAGTCCTGATATATATCTTCTGACGCCTTAAGTTCTGATATTAAATTATGACTTTAGTAAGTTCTGATTTCAGTAAGTCCTGATATGTCCTGTTGTTAAGTTCTGAAAACTAAATACAAATCAGATTAGACATGACATCTCAAATATATCTAACAATCTCCCCCAACTTGTAAATTATGAAAAATATACAAGTTAATAGATTTGATGATGTCAAAAACATTTTAAGTACAAATGCAATGAGAGTTTAAATAGACAATTAACTACAACTTATAGTCCATGCAGCTTTTACCAATCTCAGTCAGTCAATTTGAATCCAAAGTGATTCTTGACAAAGCTTGATATCAGCTTTTCTTCTTTATTTCTCAGGACTTGAGATAGTGTAGTCTTGACTTGCTTCATCTCTTCTGTTAGATATATTCGATAATGTCATGGCTAATATGTTTTATGTTTAGCTTTCAGATCTTACTGAACAGGATAAATCAGTACTTAACTGTTGATCAGTACTTATACTGGAAGTCAGGACTTAAGGAAACAAGGTGTCAGGGAACTAACACAATTAAGAAGAACAGGAAGACAATATTCACTCAAGAGTATGAACACTTTGACTCAAAGGCTAATGAGTCATTGAATGATTTATATGATAGATTTGTTAAACTTTTGAATGATTTGTCATTGGTTGATAAAGAGTATGATCTTGAAGATTCAAACCTTAAGTTCCTGTTAGCTCTTCCTGAATGCTGGGATTTGAAGGCAACGACAATAAGAGACAACTACAATCTTGATGAAACAACTCTTGACGAAATCTATGGAATGCTCAAGACTCATGAGCTGGAGATGGAACAAAGAAGCAAAAGGAAAGGAGGAAAGTCAAGGACAGTTGCTCTTAAGGCTGAAGAAGAATTCCCCAAAGCAGCTTCCTCAAAGAAAGACAAGGGTAAAGCTCTTTTCATAAATTCTGATACTGAGTCATCAAGTTCTGAGAGTAATGATGACTTAGATTCTGAAAGCTTGCCTGAGACTGATGCTGATGAGGAGATGATGAAGCTGTGTGCTCTTATGGTGAAAGGAATCACAAAGATTGCATACAGGAAGTTCAGGAAGGGAAAGAAGTTTTCCAGGAAAGGCATAAGTTCTGATAAGAAGAATTTCAGAAGATCTGAAGGCAGAGGAGGAAAGTCTGACAGAGGAGATTACACCAATGTTAAATGCTATAACTGTGGTGAGAAAGGCCACATATCTCCTGACTGCAAGAAGGTAAAGGGTGACAAAGGCAAGGCTCTTGTCACAAAGCAGAAAAGCTGGACAGACACCTCAGACACTGAAAGTGAGGAGAACTATGTATTGATGGCAAATGCTGATAAAGAAAGTGCTGAGAGCAGTTCTGAAGCTGCTGAAACAAAGGTACCTCAGACTACTTATGCTTTTCATACTGATGATATTAATGAGTTGAGAAGATATCTTAAAACCATGTTTGTTAGCTATAGAGATCAAACTTTAACATGTGAAAGATTAACTTCTGAAAATCTTGCATTTAAGAAAAGGAATGATTTCTTAGAAAAAGAGTTAGTCATGTTCCATCAAACTCAGAAGGATAGAGATGATGCTTTTTATGTTAGGAATGAAGTGCTAAAATTAAATGAATCTCTAAAAACTGAGTTAGAAAAGGAAAGAGAGATTATCAGGACTTGGACTAACTCTGGCAAAACAACTCTAAATTTGCTAAGTAGTGGAAACTGGAAAGAGGGCTTAGGTTATGGAGAAGATAAGAAAGATAAAGGAACTGAAGAAATTTAGTCTGTTGATAAGCAAAAGCCAAAGTTAAAACCTGTTAAGTTTGTAACTGTAAAGTCTGAAAATGAAAAATCAGAAGTTACAAAGGAATCAACTTCTGACAAACTAAAACAGGAAAAGACAGTTGAAGTGAACATAGGCTTAATGACTAAGAAGCAGCTTAAACATAAGCTGAAAGATGTTAAGAATGCAAACAAGGTAAAATCACCTAGGAAAAATAGGAATGGAAAGGAAGGTGTGAATAAAAGCAATGATTATAAACCTGTTCCTGATGCTCCTAGGAAAACATGTCATAACTGTGGAAGTTCTAACCATCTGGCTTCTTTTTGCAGGAAGAATAAGAATATTAACTCCTTACCTCCAAAATCAGGAGTTAAGAGTCAGTCTGTTAGATACAAACCACAAAATCCTTATTTTCATTGTGGTAGTTTATGGCATTCCATTTATACTTGTAAGGAATATCATAGTTTGTACTATGATTATTATCAAATAGAACCGTCTTTGAAGAAAGTTTCCATTGTTCCTTCTAGTGTAAATTCTGATTCAAAGTTTGATAGTGTAAGTTCTGATAAGAAAAATGTTAACATAAACTCTGATGCTAAATCCGCTGCAAATGTTAACAAACTTAATAAGGCCAAAGGATCCAAGCAAGTCTGGGTCCTTAAAACTAATAATTAGTGGTCTTTGTGATTGCAGGGCAACAGGAAAAATATTCTAGTTCTGGACAGTGGATGTTCAGGACATATGACTGGAAATAAGGCCCTGCTATCAGACTTTGTGGAGAAAGCTGATAGCACTTTGTGGAGAAAGCTGGCCCAAGTGTTTCTTATGGAGATGGCAACATTGGAAAAACATTGGGATATGGCAATATCAATCTTGGAAATGTCATAATTAAACAAGTAGCTCTGGTCTCAGGACTTAAACACAACCTACTGAGTATAAGTCAAATCTGTGACAGAGGTTATCACGTTGATTTCTTTGAAGAACACTGTGAAATTGTGAGTAAATCTAAAGGCAAAGTTGTTCTGAAAGGATACAGGCGTGGTAACATTTATGAAGCTAAGCTTTCAACAAGTACTGATGGTTCTGCAATCTGTCTGATGAGTAGAGCATCAATTGAAGAAAGTTGGAATTGGCATAAGAAACTCTCTCATTTAAATTTCAACAATATAAATGAACTGGTCAAGAAAGATCTTGTGAGAGGATTTCCAAACACAGTATTTGCTCCTGATGGTCTTTGTGAGTCATGTCAGAAAGCCAAACAAAGAAAATCTTCATTCAAGAGCAAGACTGAATCATCAATTCTTGAGCCTTATCATCTAATACATGTTGATCTATTTGGTCCAGTAAATGTCATGTCTATTGCAAAGAAGAAGTATGCGTTGGTCATAGTGGATGAGTTCATCAGATACATATGGGTGTATTTCTTGCACATAAAAAGTGAAACTGCATCTATCTTGATTGATCATGTCAAACAGCTGGATAAAATGGTCAAAGATTCTGTGAAAATTTTAAGGAGTGATAATGGTACTGAGTTCAAGAATTTGATAATGGAAGAGTTCTGCAAAAGCCATGGAATAAAGCAGGAATTTTCTGCTCCTGGAACTCCACAGCAAAATGGAGTTGTTGAAAGCAAGAATAGAACTCTCATTGAAGCTGCACGTACAATGCTTGAAGAAGCAAAGCTTCCAACCTATTTCTGGGCTGAAGCTGTGCAGACTGCTTGTTTTACTCAAAATGCAACACTCATTAACAAGCATGGAAAAACACCATATGAGATGGTGAAGAAAAAGAAGCCAAATCTGCAATATTTTCATGTATTTGGATGCAAGTGTTTTGTTCTCAAGACTCATCCTGAACAGCTATCAAAGTTTGATCTAAAAGCTGATGAAGGAATCTTTGTTGGATATCCACTTTCCACAAAAGCCTTTAGAGTCTATAATTTGAGAACAAGAGTGGTCATGGAATCTATCAATGTCTCTTTTGATGACAAAAAGATTACTGGTCTTGAAGATTTCATTGACCATGATCAGCTGAGATTTGAAAATGAAGACTCAAATTCTGATACAGAAAATTCTGATAGTCTAAGTCCTGATACTGTAAACTCTGATGGATTAAACTCTGATGTTATTGAAACTGTGGAGACTACGTCAAAGGAAGATGCACCTATGCAGGGGGAGCATACTCAAGATCCTACCATAGCTCAAGAAACATCAGAACATACATCTGTCTCTTCAAGTTCTGATTCGTCAAGTTCTGATAAGCCAAGTTCTGATAGTGCTGAAAATCTAAATACTGAAGAATCCAACTCAGAGAGCATAGTTTCAGGGGGAGCATCAGAAAATGAAAATGAAGATAGCATGGATCATGGGGGAGCATCCAGTTCTAGAGAAAACCTTCCATCTGCAAGGAAGTGGACAAAATCACATACACCTGATTTGATAATTGGAAATCCTGATGCAGGTGTCAGAACTAGAACAGGTACTTCAAATGAATGTCTTTACAATTCTTTTCTCTCTCAGACTGAGCCAAAGAAAGTGGAAGAAGCTCTTCAAGATGCTGATTGGGTGCAAGCAATGCAGGAAGAGTTGAATGAATTTGAAAGAAACAAAGTCTGGACCCTAGTGCCAAAACCAAAGAATAGATCTGTTATTGGTATAAAGTGGGTATTCAGAAACAAAACTGACAGTGATGGCATAATTACAAGGAATAAGGCAAGGCTGGTTGCAAAAGGATATTCTCAACAGGAGGGAATTGATTATGATGAAACATTTGCACCAGTTGTTAGGTTAGAAGCCATAAGGATATTTTTGGCTTATGCTGCTCACAAAAAGTTTACTGTCTTTCAAATGGATGTGAAAAGTGCTTTTCTCAATGGAGAATTGGAGGAGGAGGTATATGTTAAACAACCTCCAGGTTTTGTAGATACCAAACATCCAGATTATGTCTACAGGCTTGATAAAGCACTTTATGGACTTAAGCAAGCTCCTAGAGCATGGTATGAGACTTTAGCTCAGTTTCTTCTGGAAAGTGGATTCAACAGAGGGACAATAGACAAAACACTGTTCTATCTCAACCATGGAAAGGACTTACTTCTGGTCCAGATTTATGTTGATGATATCATTTTTGGATCTACAAATGACAAACTTTGCAAAAAGTTTGCCAAGCTAATACAGTCAAGATATCAGATGAGTATGATGGGGGAACTTAGCTATTTTTTGGGCCTTCAAGTCAACAGAATAAGGAAGGCACTTTTATTTGTCAAACCAAGTACACCAGAAACTTGCTGAAGAAATTTAGAATGCAAGATTGTTCAAGTGCATCCACTCCAATGGCCACTGCTACAAAACTGGATAAGGATACCGGTAAATCAGTAGATATTACTGACTACAGAGGTATGATTGGCTCTCTACTCTATCTAACTGCTAGTAGACCTGATATCATGTATGCTACCTGTCTTTGTACAAGATTTCAAGCAGATCCAAGAGAACCTCACTTAACAGCTATAAAAAAATCTTTAAGTATCTTAAAGGAACAGCTGCTCTGGGATTATGGTATCCCAGAGAATCAGATTTTAAACTAATAGGTTACTCAGATGCAGATTTTGCAGGGTGCAAAATTGACAGGAAGAGCACAAGTGGAAGCTGCCAATTTCTTGGAGGCAGATTGGTTTCTTGGTATAGCAAGAAACAAAAGTCAATTTCCACATCAATTGCAGAAGCAGAGTATATTGCTGCAGGAAGCTGTTGTGCACAGATTCTTTGGATGAAGAATCAGTTACTGGATTATGGGTTAACATATTTCAAAATCCCTATTTACTGTGATAATCAAAGTGATATTGCTATGACAGGTAATCCAGTTCAACACTCAATGACGAAGCACATCAGCATCAGGTACCACTTCATCAGGGAATATGTGGATGAAGGTACAGTGGAATTGCATTTTGTTCCCACAGATCAACAACTAGCAGATATCTTCACAAAACCACTGTGTGAAGCTACTTTTACAAGATTGGTAAATGAACTTGGAATGGTTTCAGGTTCTTTCTCTAAATCTGCTTAGTCTTGTTATGTGTTATCAGACTTTATGCTCAGTATTTACAGAATTAATCTCATTGTGTATTCTGTGCTTAATTGATAAATGTCTTTAAGTACTGACTGTTGTCTGATATATGTTTCTAGACTCTGATAAGTGATATGTCTGTTCTAGTACCTATTCAATCCTATGAGGATAACTGTGCTAGATACTGACCTAGTAGTCTTCAATAAACAAATGATTCCATGTAAGAAGTAATTATTTCAGTGGAAATCTTATGACACTAGCAAATTCTGATAATTGAGCTTAGTTAAGTTTACTTTGTATATCTTATTACTAAGTCACAAATTAGAATAATGCTACTCATCTCTTAAGTTCTGATACTAGTAAAACTGCTGAATGTACTAAGTGCTGATAAACCTCACTTATCAAAAGAAAAAGCAAAAAGATCAAAGAATAAAATCAGGTACTCCTTTGAGATCTAGAGTAAAAATGTGGAAGGGACGACCCAAGTGCATTGCTGGTATTAAGTAGATATGCATTAGAAAAGCAAAATATTTTCTTGGTGACTTTTCACACTCTATGATTACTGGAGAAATACTCTGATAATAGCATAAATTCTGATAAACAGTCATGACTCACTTACACTGAGAAGCCACTGTAAAATAGAATTTCAAAAGATGCATAAAATTAGCACAAAACAGTTGAGGTGGACTCAAGCATGAACTCATTCATCAGTAGGTTTCAGGACAATGACAGCTCTTTAGCAAAATTTTAGTTATGCCTTATTTCTAAGATGTACTGAAGTGAATCAGACTTTACTCTTTGTCTGTTATTTAGCTTAATGCACACACTAATCACTCCATCTGAATGATGAAAATTTCTGTGGTGGTCTATGTTATTTTAGATAAACAGTCATTGTGTCACATTGCACAAATTCTGAGGACAAGTTCTAGTTACACGTTCTGATGATTAAGTTTTGACGTCTATAACTCAGAACTTGTATGAGGATTTACTAAGATGGGCATTCCTTTTTCGAGTTAAGAAATTATGTTCTGATGACTGTTAAGTTCTGGTATAGGTCTAAGTTATGATTTCTCAGTCTAATCCTTTACTTGGCTTATCTGTGAATAAAATTTGATAACAGTCTCAGTTCCAACTAGAATATGTTGAAGTGGAAGATTAATAGTCACTATGATTAGGATTAATGGTATTCGTCCTTGAACAGTCCACTGTTTCTTGTGTCTTGTGTGATTTAAACCATGATTCCTCTTTCCAATGAATGTTATTCTTTTTCAAGTCCGGGGAGACGAGGTAGACTTAATTCTACCTGTCAGCATTCAATTTCTTTGCGTCTCCTGGCATTCTCTTACCTATATAAGCAGCAACTTCACATCAGTCTTTCCATCACATTCTTCTCACACACTTATCTTCCTACTTTTTCTTTCAAAAACACAATGGTTAGATACAACATATTTTTGAACTACCAAACATTCAATATGGAGCTAAGTTGTGCCGAGTGGCAGCAGGAGTGGCATGTAACAGCCATTCCTGAGGAGATCTGGGACTCTGTCCCACAGGAGGGTGCTGACTCACCTTCTATTCTTCTATATGGATTACCATCGCCATCTGGAGCGATTGGAGGAGGAAAGGAGGGAAGCTATCCGTCAGCAAGAGCGAATCATCTGACTCGCCATCTTGTTTGTCGAAGATAGGAAGAGGAAGATGACTTAATCTTGTCTTCTTCCTGTTCTTCTTTATCCTCAGCTTTGTCAGGCTTCTTAGCTAGGACTAAAGCTGTTGATGTTAGGTTTAGAAGCTTAGGGAAAATCTTGTATAAGTACTGATGTAAATTTCTAATTCATGAATGTATTGTCTTGATATATTAATGAAAATTGTTTTTACTTCAAGATTTGATCTCTGAGTTATTTGTCTTGTGTTGATAAATCCTGATTGATATTCTGATGACCATTTAAATTTTTTTTTATTTAAGTTCTGATTCTCTGTCAGCACTTATTCATCGAAATTATCTCGGTCATTTTTAACATGATTTATTTTCAGAATATTAATGTTGCAGTGAAAAATAATTCAATCAGTGCTAACGGGTTAAATTTTGAATTAAAATTGTTTCCCTTGATACATGGAACAGTTTTTCCTTGAAACTCGATAAATGGGTAAGTAATGATTACTGTTTTCTCGAGCCCAGTAACTATCCGTTATTACTGCATGTCTGACAGGTGTCCAACGGTAATATTTTTTTTGTATAAGTACAGCAGAGAGAAGATTTCTTTAATCTTTTTTACTTTCTTCATCTTTTATCTCTCTTCTTACTTTTACTCTCCTTCACTTTACTTTGTTTTCATACAGACATTATATCAAACACCTAATAGGCATACTTAATTCTCAATTTTTTTTCACATGGCACCAAAGGATTTAACCATTGATGGGGCTAAGTTTGTTCCCAACAACTACGCAGCAATTCTCGATCACGCTGAAGCTCCATCAGAATTGCACTTTGTGCAAGATCTTCTTGCACATAGTGAGGTTGGGTACGCCCTAACTCAGCCTGAATTATTTTCAAGTCAACAAGTTCTGAGGTTCTGGAGGACTGGAGTTTTTGATGATGGTGGTAAACGAGGAACTCCCAGTATTATCTTCCAAGTGGGTGATTCATCCTATGTAGTCACTCCTGGTACAATACGAAGAGCATTACATCTTCCAGAAGATTGTACTTTCTATATACCAGAAGAATCAAAACTTCGGGAGTTAATGACTGATTTGGGATATGAAAAGAGTCTGATAAAACTAGGACAATTGAAACGGGCTCATATCAGAAGAGAATGGAGTTTCTTCTTCGATTGCATCACCAAGGCTTTTGGCAACAAGTGTTCAAACTTTGATGCTATCCCAATAATGAGTCAGCACATCGGGTATGCACTTATCAAACAAACTCACTTTGATTTTGCAACTGCTTTAATTGGTTTTATTAGGGATAGGATGACAGAGGATAGAACTGTTGTTTACTTTGCTCGATTCTGTCAACTTATTTATACGTATTGTACTGATGAACCCCAGTTAGTCAGCACTTAAACCCCACCTTTTAAGGTTGCAAAAAGGTACTTTAACGACCTGATAAATGCTGACACAAAGAAATCAATGGTGAGACCATTACAGATTCCTCAGTCTGTGAAACAGATTCTAGTAAATGCTGATCCTGCTACTTACCAATCTGTTTACTCCAATGTTCAACCAACTCACCATAACCAAAATTCATCATTTTCAGTCCCTACCACTCATGGTATATCTCAGTCTACCCTCAGAACTTATCTCAAATCCTATCTCTCCACTTCACAGACTGCTCAACCTTCTTCTTCAGCACCTACTGTGAAGCCTACATCCTCTAAGCCAAAGAGAACAAAGACTGTTCCTCAAACACCTCAAAAGAGGAGGAGGATTACTTTGAGAGATGAATCAGATTCTGAGGAACAGATTCCTTCTTCAGAACCTGTGGTAAATGAAGCTGAGAAAGCAACTTCTCAGAAGGATTCTGATATTGGGGGTTCTAAGCTTCTCAAAAGGCTTAGACGAATGACTGTTCCTGAAACTCCCAAAGAATCCAAATCAATCAAGAAGTACAAGAAACAGAGGGCACAAAGGCCAGTTTCAGATGATGAGGAGGAAGCAGCTAAGGAAGGGGATCAGGAATCCCTGATCTCACAAGACAAGGAATTTGCTCCAGTCACTTCTTCTCCATCAACTCCATCTCTGGAAGCTGTATCTGACAAGGCTAACTCTCCATCTGTGTCTCTTGTTGATCCAGGCACAAGTGCTGAAATTGATATTCAGAACCTGGTTGTGCCTGAAATACTTTTCTTAGAAGCTCCAACAGCAAATAATCATTTCACAACACCTGTTACTGATGCTGTTCAAACTCCAGAATTATCAACAACACCTTCTTTGCATCAAGATGTTGATGATCAGACTTTAGGTGAGCATCAGGATTTGGCTGTTGATCAGAACTTAGTATCAGATCAGCAATTAGAGGATGCTGAAGCCTCCATTGCTACTCACACTGTTGTCTTATCAAAAGATACTGATTCTTTAAGTTCTGATGCTGCAAATGCTGGAGATACTGGTGATGCTGCTCCAACTGTAGATGCTGATGAAGCAGGTCCTTCAGGACATACTCCTCAACCGACTCTTCCTAAATCTGAACTGATAAAGGAGTTTGTTATCAGGGATGCACCAGTACCTTGGAGTGAAACTCATGCAGGTCAGGAGTGGACTAAGGAATGGAACTCAGTTTCATGTGTTCCAAATGCATTACATCTTGCTGAGCACTTGACTAAAGCTGATGAAATGATAAATTCTGATGATTTTAAAACCCAGCTTAGAGTCACTGCATTGAGTACTAAACATCTACAAGGTCTTCATTCAACTACTCATGCAGAGCTACACAAGATTCAGGAGAACTTTATCAAACAAAAACAAGTTTGGAAAATTGATAAGAAAAAGTTCTTTCAACCTACCATTGACAGGATTGCTTATATTGAGAAAGCTCAAGAGAAACAACAGGCTCAGATTGATCAAATTCTGACAAATCAAGCTTCTCAGCAATCGCAACTTACTGAAATCCAGACCTCAGTGGAATTACTTATCTCTCTTTTACTACCTGCTGATGCCAAAAAGGGGGAGAAGGTAATTAAGTCCAAATGCAAAACTAACAAGACACTGAAAGGAAAGGATGATGGAAATGATGATCAAGGATACTCTGGAATGGGTAGCGGTCATAGTCAAGGTAGAAGGTTTACATCAAGACAAGCTAGTCACAGGACAAGTTCTGATACTGAGAAAAGAATAAGTTCTGCTGCTGGTAAAAGGATAAGTTCTGATGAACTTCTAGATCTTGATGAAGAAATGTCAAGACAGTTATTTCTTCAAGAAAATCCAGGAATGGACTTGGAAAGTTTAAAGGAAGAAGAAGCCAGACTTAAATCAGAGAAAGTCACATCTAAATCTGAAGCTTCTGGTAAAAAGTCACTTCCAAAACTTAAAGGCATTGTGATCAAAGAAAGGACACATACTGAAGCAACATTGGCTAGATCACAACCACAGATTGATCCAAGATCCAAGGGTAAAGAAATGGTTGGTGAACCTATCAAGGTTTATGTACCTCATGAGGAAGAAGAAATTGCTGATGAAAAAGATGATCTTGCTCTGACTTCAAGAAAAGTTCTTAAAACAACCTCTGACATGGCTCAAGTTGTTCAGAGTCAAGAAATTGTAAGTTCTGATATTCAGAAGAAGCAAGTAACCTCTGACAGAGCTCAAGTTAACTTGATATCAGAAAATAGATTAAAGACACTCCTACCAGGATTCACTAAAGCAAAACAGACTCAATCTTTGAAGACTACTGCAAGTGGTTTTGAAGCAAAAGTAGTTACTGGAAAGGAAGCTAGAGATAAAACTGGATTGGGAAGTGCTGATGAAAGAAGAGTACACAACACTACCAATGATCCAACTTCCTTGAGTGAACCAGGTATTGGAGCAACTCCTGAGAGATTGAATCAACTGGAATCTGTACAGATGGTTTACCATACCTACTTGAAAGAATACATCATGTTGTATTTCATGACAGATGGTAGGGTTTATCATATAAGACAAAATGCCATTCCATTGAAGTATTTTGAAGAATTGGAGCATGTACTTTTCTTACTTCAAGTGGATGATAGAATAACAGGGACTGCTGCAAACTACTTAAAAGAACAGATTCAGAGATAGAAAAGGCTTTATTCTGTTAAGTCTGACAGCACATATGTTCCAAAGTACAGAGATCACAATGGTGATATTGTTGATATGAAGCCTAATACTGCACAGATCAGAACGTATCTTGGTATTAAGGGACTTGAATTCAATCTAGAGTCTGACAAAGCTTATGTTATAAGACTAGATCAGGAGTTGAGAAAAGCAAAGATCAATGATCTCAGAGCTGCAATCTTTCAAACTGGTGAAGATACTGCAGAACTTAAAGATGTTAAAAGGAGAATGATTGATGAACTAAGATATGCTGAGAAATGTTTGTTGAAGAACTATCTCAGAACAACTCCTGACATCAGAGAGATCAGAAAATGAAGAAGCCAAGTCGAAGATCTACAACTGCTTAAATTCTGATATTTATACAGATTGAAGTTGTTATCAGAAGTTGAAATTGGTAAAAGCTTTAAGGACTGTAAGTTGTAGTTATCTAGTCTAATTCTCATGCATTTGTACTTAATGTTTTTGACATTATCAAATATCTGTTAAACTTGTATATTATGTTAATTTACAAGTTGGGGGAGATTGCTAGATATATTTGATAATGTCATGGCTAATATGTTTTATATTTAGCTTTCAGATCTTACTGAACAGGATAAATCAGTACTTAACTGTTGATCAGTACTTATACTGGAAGTCAGGACTTAAGGATATCAGTACGCATGTTATCAGGAGATAATCATCAGAAGATAGATATCAGAACTTAAGTGCTGAAGGATAATCAGATAAGGACAGTAGCTGATTAAAGGAAAGAAGATCAAGATAAACATAAGAAGAGATATGCATGAAGAAGGAATTCCGTGAAGAATGGAATACTTGGAAGAAAAGATATCTGATTGATATATTTTAGGAAGCAGAATTATATTCCATATCAATTAGCGATTATCTTGTAACTGTGTAGTATATAAACACAGATATAGGGTTTACACTATAAGTGTTATCATTATTAGAGAAGATTATTCATTGTAACCCTAGCAGCTCTCGTGATATTTATTCATCACTGAGAGGTAACAGTTCCATACTGTAACAGAGTTTATTATTTCAATAAAGTTTGTTTTCTGTTACTTAAGTTCTTAAAGTTCGATTTGAGTGTACTATACACTGTATTCACCCCCTCTACAGTGTGTGTGTGACCTAACATCTTCATTCTGACTTCCAATCTGGTAGATTGCAGTCCTTAATGTAGAGATATGGTTTCTTTCTAAACCATCACCCAGTCATATTACCTTTGGATGAGAAGAATCTTCATTGTAGCATAGACATTTCTCTTTCCGTATCACTTCATGCTTAGCAGAATCCTTCTTCATTGGAATCTCACTTCCATCATCTTCAACAATGAAGGAATAAATTATGTAACCCTTGAACCAGAAATTCTAGATTTATCTCTTATGGTCTTCAATATAAAATTTGACCATCTCCTGGTAATATCAGACTTTACCTCTAAAAGGTAATGAAAGAATTGAAGTTCTTTCAGTGATTTGTTTAGCACTTCTGATTCTGACATTTGATATGTCCTTCCATCTTTAAGAAATAGAATCACATTTTTTTGACATTACGCTTGTCATGAGCATCCAGTACCATTTGAACAGAGATAACCTTATCAAGGTGTTTCTGTGTAACATCTTCAAGAGGTTTGTCAGTTAACAAAAATGGATCTCTAGTAGCAACTTCAACTCTTGTCTTGATCTTAGCTTCATCGGAACCTAGTCCAGCCCTGTCTCTTGCTTCTCTGGCTTTCAATCCAACAGTCATGAAATCAGATAACAATTGGATTTTCTTTGGATCTGATGGTTTAACATTTTTCCACAGAAGTTTCTTTTTATCAGCTACTTTCATCTTGTCTAAATCAACTTGAGCTCTGTCAGAGGTTGATGTCTTGATGACTTTATCAGAACTTGCTGCGTCTTCTATAGCTTGTTGTTCTTCACTCTGAACAACTTGAGCTTTGTCAGAGGTTGTCTTTAATTCTTCAGAAATCTTCCTTCTTTTCAGAGTTTGAACATCTTCATCTTCAGCAAGAGCATCATCATGAACTTGAACCATTTTGCACACTGGTTTCATCAGGATTTGAGGAATTTTCATCTCGTGTGGCTTTGTTGGTTCATCAACTTTCCCTTTCCATTTATCTTTGGGATTAATATGTGATCTTGTCATGGGCTTTGAAGCCTCATAATTTGACTTCTCTTTGATCACAATGCCTTTTTCCTTAGGCCTTGGAGGTTTCTTAGCAATAGAAGCTTTAGACTTTAGATTTGTCTTTTCAGCTGCAAATCTAGCTTATTCCTCCTTAAGTGTTTCCAAATCCATTCCAGGATTATTTTTTAAAAATAGTCTTCATGCAATTTCCTCATCAAGTGTATAAATTTTAGGATCTTTGTAGTAGACAATAATCTGCTTTCCCTTTAGCTTCCGAGTTTGCAAGAACTTCTGAGAGGCTTGACTTTCAGCTTGTATCAGAACATCAGAACTTGATATCAGATTTTGATTGTCAGAAATTGCTTTCAGAACTTGAGCTTGAGCAGCTTCAGAACTTGTCTTCTGTGTAGAAGATTTGTTAGAGTCAGAAATTTTGTTGCTTTTCCCTTTACCTTGAACTTGACCTCTACCCTTGCTAGGGTTTCCTTGCTCATCAGCTTCATCATCTTTCTTCTTCAGTACTTGATCATTAGAGCATTTGGACTTACCTAACTTCTCCCCCTTTTTGGCATCATCTGATAGTAGGAGAGAGAGAAGAAGTTCTACTAAAGATTGAATTTCATTCAATTGAGTTTGCCGAGATGCTTGATTCTGCAGGACCTCGGTAATTTGGGCCTGTTGCTTATCCTGAATCTTCTCAATTGCTTCAACTTTCTCAGAAATAGGTCTGATAAACCTCTTTTTATCAAGCTTGGTCTCCATATCCATCTTTTTAGCTTTTTCCCGAAAGTTTGTCAACCATTTCATGAGTTGTGGAGTGTTGACCTTGAAGAGACTTGACACTTAGAGCTGTGACTTTGAGTTGTGTCTTGAAATCAGAATTTGTCATCAGCTCAACACCTTTAGCAATATGCTCTGTCAGAACTGTAGAGCTTGGAATGAAATCAGATTAATTCCACTACTTGATCCACTCAACACCTCTGTGAGTTTCTTCCCAAGGAACATGAGCATCTTGTTCAACAAACTTTTCAATCAGTGCCTCCTTTCCAAGAATGGGAGTTGGAGTATCTACTGGAGCTGACTCTCCAGAACTTACAGAAACCTCATCATTCTCTGACAACACAAGTGTATGTATGTGACAGAAAGAGATTCTGTAGAAGCCTCATCTAAATTCTGATCTTCATGTTCCTGATCAAGAATTAATGTAGATGGTATCTCAGCCTCTAAGATTAGAGAATTAACAGTAGATGGTTGAGCTGCAGTTGGAGCTTCCAGATAAAGAATAGTAGGAATATTAAGATTATAAATATCTATATCAGAACTTGTGTCTTGTTCTTCAACATTATCTATAGCTTTTATTGGAGAGACGGGAGGTGTGAGCACTGTGTCTGGAACTGCGTCTTCAGCTTGAGTTAGGGATGGCAAAGCTTCAATTACAATTGGCTTTGAGATCAGAGATTCCTGATCCCCTTCCCCAGCTTCTGTAGTATCCTCAGATGGAGGCTTAGCCATGTGCCTTTCTGCCCTCATTTTCTTTAATCTCCTTGATAGAGAAGGAGTTGCCTTTGCAGCATCAAAACTTACAGTTCTTTTTCTCTTCAAATTATCAGAACCCTCAGCTTCAGAATTTATATGATGGGTTGACCCTTCAGCTTCTTTTTCTTTCTGAAAAACCACATTTTCAGCTTCCACAGTCACAGGTTCTGATGCATGACCCTGTGCTTCTTCATCATCTGATTCATCCCTTACAAGAATTCTCCTTCTTCTCCTTGGTGGAGACTTAGGAACAGACTTTGCTCTTTCAGGCCTAGAGGATGAAGGTCTGATGGTAGGTGTTGATGATTGTTATTGTGAGGAGTGCGCTGGTTGGAAGTATGTTCTGATGGTAGGCTGAGTTGGTTGAGGTTGAGAGGTGGTTGGTTATGTAGTGGTTGGAGGTGCTGATGAAGGTTGGGATGATTGGACATCAGGATATATGGTAGAATAGGTGATTGGGTCAGAGTTAACTAAAATCTGTTTGACTGATAGTGGAATTTGGAGGAGTCTCAAAACAGTTTTCTTATTATCAGTAGATAATAAGTCAGTAAAAGCTCTTTTAGCAAGTTTAAATGGTTCAATTAATTCACTTGTTAGTTGGGGTGCATCAGAGCAACATAAAATGTAAATAAGCTGACATAATCTAGCAAAATTGACTGTATTTCTATCTTCTATCATCCTATCACCTATGAATCCTAAAACAGCATTTGCATAATCAAAATGCCTTTGATTCAAGAGAGCATACCCGATTTGTTGACTCAGTATGGGTATAGTATCAAAATTAGAGAACTTGTTGGAAAAGTGCTTTGTGATGCAGTCAAAGAAGAAACTCCATTCCCTCCTCATGTGAGGTCTCTTCAATTGACCCAGCTTTGCCAAAGACTTCTCATAACCCAGGTTGGCCATCATTTGTTGAAGAGCAGGCTCCTCAATTATTGAACTGTAAACACAGTTTTCTGGAAAATGTAAAGCATGTCTAACTGTAGCCAAAGTCACCACTTGATCATCCTCCCCTGTTGTGAAGATAATACTAGGGGACCCATGTGCACCACTATCATCATATATACCACTCCTTCGGAACTCCAGCACTTGAGTTCCTGAGATTGCTTCTGGTTGGGTCAAAGCATACCCAATCTTACTGTTAGCAAGGAAATCTTGGATAAAGTGAAGTTCTGATGGAGCGTCACCCTTGCTTAGTATAGCCAAGTAGTTGTTAAGAACAAACTTGGCTCCATTGAAAACAATATCTTTTGGTGCCATTTCTGTGAAAAATCAAGTGAGAAAAAGAATGTTTGCAAGGTGTTTAATAAAATGCCTGTACGAAAAATAGCGTTAGAGAATATTAGTGGGTGAGAGAAAATAAGAGAGATGAGAGAATAAGAAAAGTAGGTAAAATATTTAAAAATCTTTTAACTCTCTTATTTATACAACCCACGTGATAACAGCTAAATTTGTAAAGCATGGCAGACAATATACACCTGGAAACCTGTGAACACTCAGTAAATAGTTAAAGCAGTAGTTAGTGGGTACGAGAAATAAGCAGTAACTATTGTGTACATGCAATTTTTCAAGACAAACACGTTTCTCACTAAACAAATGATTACGACTGTTTTTATCTCACTTAAATATATTCTGATAAAATATGACTGTTATAATAAACACTAAAAATAAGCCAAGTAATTAAATAATGTCACGTAAGCATCAGAGTTTCCATCAGGATTTGCATCAGAACTTGACTATTATCAGAACTTAACAGTCATCAGAATATGGCTTCTGTACTCCAAAAGTGAATGTCTGTTTCTGTAATTCTCCACACAAATACTGACTTGTTTTCTTCAGAGTTTAATCATCAGAACTTGTCCTCAGAATTTATGTAGATGACACTTAACAGTTTGTCTAAAACAACTTAATCACCACTACACCATATATGGCCTATTGTAACCCCAAACTACATTTATGTTGCATAAAATGTTACAATAGATGAAAAACTTGCTAGTCTATTGTAATATTTTTGAAAAGTGTTGCATAAAATTAAAAAGTGTTACAAGGTTACGAATCATAGTAACACTTTTAAGATATTGCAATATTTTTGAAAAAGCGTTACAACAAAGTTTACACTTTTGTTCAAATTGAACAAAATATTTGGCGGGATTTTAATATTTTGTTGGGCGGCCTTCCAAATTGGGGCCAAAACTTTTTGACCCTAACTTTAATTACATAAAATTAATTTTTATTTATATTACAAAAAATGAAGTTAACTCATCTCTCCAGCAGTTCTCTCTCGCTCATAACCTCTCTTCTCATCTATGTGGTTCACCCTTTCACTCATGTCTCTCCGTCATATTCCAGAACTCTCTCGAATCCCTAAAATCGAGAGAGTAAAATATAAAAATCCCAAAACTCATTAGATCAAACATTTCTATTATTTCGATTAGGGGTAAACACCCGATTTCTTTGATTATGTTCAATTATATTATATGTATGTATATTGGTGACATTTTTTTAATTAAATTTTATGTTCATGATTTTGAATTCGATTAGAGCATGTATTAATTGATAAATTAGTGGAAATTCTATGTTAAATTTGTAGAAATTTTATGCTATTTACTAGGATTTTTTGTTAATTTTGTGTTGATTAGTGGAGAAAAATGTGTGCTAATTTTTTATAGTTTTGTAATTAGCAGAACTTTCTATTAATTAGTGGAAATATTTTTTCATAAATTTGAGTTAACTAGTGTATTTGTTTGCTACAGATATTCCTATTTGGACATATTGGCAAAATATTTTTACAGTCAACTAATGTGTTTATTGGATAAAGTCAGTACCTCTTATAATATTATGAATGTTGGATCTTGATGTATTTTGAATTTTAATTAATATACAATTTAGCAGAAATTATTGTATATATTCCTTTTGTTAGAGGAACACCGTTACATGTGTCCATTTCATGGACTCTTTTCATTTTTATGAGCCTCTAGGGTGGCATATATAGGCTTTTGGATGTAATATTCCAAATGTCAATCTGGTTAACTTTAGTGTAATTTTTTTAGAATTTTATAAAATGATCTAACATGGTAAAATGGAGTGGCAACTGGCTAGCCTAATAGAATTAAACTTCAGTTTATATTTATATAATCTACTTTAAATTTCCTTTCTTCTTAAATTGCTTTTGTTTAAAGAGTTAATTTCACTTTGCATCCCTTTGGTTTCAGCATAATGTGGATTGGGTCAAAAACTTTAATTATATGCAATATGCATCCCTTTGATTTTAATACCCTTATAATGACCACCCTTCAACCGATTTTTATTAATTTTGACCGTTAAATAACAGTTGACTAGGGGTAAAATGGAGATATTAAGTATAAAATATTTTAAAAATATATTAAAAATTTGAAAAAACTACAAAATAATAGGTATAAAATATAGTTAATTTTTTTATAGTGCGAGTATCTATATAAAAATTTTATAATGTGCGTAATAATTATAAATATATCAAAAAATGTTATTTAACTTGAATATTTTAAAGATGAAATAATTAAATAGAAAAACTAAAAAAAATTATTATTATTTTTAAAAAAGGCTTAAATCGATTTAACACCTGATTCAATTTTTTTTTAAATCATTATATTTTTTACTATTTTTCCAATATTTTAAATTTATTAATGCTTTATTTAAATATTTTATATGTGTTATCTCCGTTTTACCCCTAGTCAACTGAAAATTAACAGTCAAAATGACAGAAAATTGGTTAAGGGGTGGTTATTGTAAGAGTATATAAACCTAAGAAATGCATATTGCATATAATTAAAGTTCTTAACCAAATTTGCATTAAGCTGAAACCGAAGGGATGCAAAATGAATATAACTCTTGTTTAAAATGGTGAATGTTCTGCATATTCATGAGTAGTTTACCGGTTTGGTTTTGCACGATCCAGAGGCAGTTCACTGGTTTGATTCTGAACTTTCTACTTTCCAAATAAACCACTTGTAGTTAGTACCATAGGCCTGACCCTTGATTCATAATTTTATAAGCATGATCTTTTAGAAGCAAGCCTTTTTATTCAAGATTTCATATTACATTTTAATTTTTGGTCCGGTTCAATTTGCCTTTGACATGTGATGAAAACTAGCATTAATCTATTAATTAAAGTTTTAAGAATAAAAACCTTTGTTGAATAAAATAATCTTTCGTTCACTTGTTCTATTGGGAAGATTTTTATTAGTTTTCATTTGACTCAAACTTAAATGCTAAGGAATATCCTGTTTGTATGGATGAGGTTACAGAAGCAGGTATTACTTCGATATATAGAAATGGTAATTGTTCCCGATTAATGGGGACTGATAATGGGTTGAAGATACCACCTAGGCCACCGATGCATCATATAGAAAGTGTGAGGCATAATTATGGAATTATCTATTTTAATTGCCTCTTGTACTTAATAGTTATAGGTATAATTTTGCACAATTATCTATATGGATCATTTGAAAAATAAACGCATTTTGCTTGTTCACATAAAGTCAGAATTAAAATAAAAAAATAATCAACCAAATTCCGCCAACAAAAGATGATTTGGACAACAAAAGATGATAGAAATCACCTTAAGACTAACACAAAATATCGGCCAAACTATCACCAAAGAATAAAACCCACAGCCTAACACAAAATATCCGCCAAACACTAAACTCCAAACATCATTCCTTTACTTGAATAACTTACCTCCATGTGAAAGAAGCAGCTTAACAGTCTGTTCAAGACCTCTTTTGGCAGCATGATGCATCGGAGTCCCAGCATGCTGACCTAAAACATTCCATCAAAAGATAATCAATTTTTTTAAAATATATTTGGCCTTGCACAACAATCACAATGTCAACAAATTTAGCAATACTTATTAGTAGAGCCAAATGAAGCATCTCTCAGTAAAGGGCACTTACCGGGACGATAAGCATTAACATTGGCACCCAATTCAATCAAACTGCTGGCAACATTAATAAGCTCTGGGTTCATACAAGCTGAAATAAGCGGAGTCTTCCCTTCTTTATTAATCCACTGCACCAAAAAGCCCCAAATGAATACTTACACTATAACTAACTAAAAATTCGAAAATTGAAACAAATAAGTCACACCAAATTAAATATGGAATGAGTCCAATATCTGTGAATTTATGCAAACGTAAGAGTGGACAAAAGGATTGCATAATTTAACAAAAGTTATAAAAAGCTTTCACCAGCAGCAGCAAGAGTTAAATGAAACAGGGTATAATAGATAGAAATACATACACCAGCATAAGCAGCATCAACATAAGACACACTAATCTCGACAGAATCACCAGAACCAGGAGCAGAAATAGAATCTGTATAAATAACAGCTGATCCCAATATATCCACAATAGCAGTAGTGGCTACACCATGTACTGAATTAGCCGTGTTCTTTCCATTTTCAAGAAAATCAAGAACTCAATTCTCAGTTGTGTTCTAACTATAATTGCACAAACATGTATCTATATAAACATAAAAGAATCAAGATATAAGAAAAACAAGAAAAATGGGTTGTTGAGTGACAGACCAGTAAACGAGGAGGGATAATCATGGAGCCATTTTTCTTGAACTTATTCCTCAAACACTCAAACTCCTTCCCTTCACTCCCTCCTTTGTACTCTGTATGATGTTGTTTACTCTGTATCATAAACAACTTTACTAGCAATAAATTGAATAAATAATCAAAAAACAAGAAAATAGAGATAAAAAAAGTTGAAAGTAAAATTAGGATTTAAATAGAAATACTTGCATACAAGTTTCATCCCAACCGGGACCGAAGCGAAGGACAACGAGGCGCTCTTCTTCGGTAATAAACATCAAAACAAGAAGATGAATTATTAGAACCCTAATTTTCAAGCTCTGAACTCGATTGAGAAGTGTATCGATTAGTTGAGAGTATTTATTTGTGAGTGTATGTATGTTTGAGAGAGAGAGAGGCTATCTGATTAAACTATCTGATTTTAAAAATGAATTGAGAGAGCGAGAGAGAGGGAGAGAGAGAGAGAGAGAGAGAGAGAGAGAGAGAGAGAGAGAGAGAGAGAGAGAGAAGAGAGTGAAAATAAGAGGGAGAGAGATAATACTGATTTTTAGACAAATTATTGAGTGGGATGGATTTAGTTTTTGGCGGCCCAATATTTTGGTCAAAATTGTATATGCCGCCTAAATATTTAGTCTTATGGTAACACTTATTTTAATATCAATACTAACACTATATATTATGTTACAATAGCAATTTGATCATATCTATGGTAACATCGACTATCCTCTGCTGCAACGTCAAAAAAAAGTGTTACCTGAGATCAAAATTTAGTGATTTAAGGTAACAATTTTGCTTGTAACACCAAAAAAAGTGTTGCTACAGGTCAAATATGGTGTAGTGTTACAATTTGTAAGCCTATAAATACGCCTCATACTTAGACTTGTAAACACCCTTGAATCAATCCAACTTTATTTATTTATTACCTTTAATTTTCTCTTTTTCTCTGCACATATCTAGTATATAGCTATAATAATATATTTTTATAATACGTTATCAGTACAAAGTCGTACATTCATTTAAATTTAGAGGTTAAGATATCCAACACGAAGCAACTCCTCAACCTATATATTAACAAGATCTCCTCCATCTTTTAGGTATGTTTTCATACCTTGAAAAATATGAGGTACTTGATGCATGCCTACTCTTTATTTTAAAATCTTCCTATTTTCTTGTAAACATGCGAATATACTTTTAATTATAACAATGCTTTAAATAATATTTGGCATATTTGCTGATGTTTGAAAATAAAATAGTGTTCTTTATTACGTATATAAATTTTGTAGTTACTATAACATGTCAAATTTCACCAAACTTGAGTTTGAAGCTCTTGATATTACCAGAAAGAACTATTTTTCATGAATATTGGATATAGAAACCCATTTGGCCACACAAGTTCTTGGAGATATAATCAAAGTGAGAAATAAAGAATCTGAATCAAACCGCGCAAATGAAATAATTTTTCTTCGATGCCACCTTCATGAAAGACATATAACTGAATATCTTACTGTGAAAGATCCACTTGAACTTTGTAAATATTTGAGAGATAGATATGATCATCAAAAGACCATGATTCCTCCAAAAGCCTTGATACTAACATTTTCCCTAAAGTAAATATGGAAACTTATAATTTATGAGCGTGAGCTAGGGCTGTCAAACGGATAATTCGGATACGGATCTGCCTATATCCGATCCGGATCCGAATCTGAAAAATTGTATCCGTCTCCGTATCTGAATCTGGAAATATTTAAAGAATAATATATGAATCTGGATCAGACGGATACTATCCGGATACGGATAATATCCGGATCCGAATCCGATTTTCAATCAGATTTCTTTACTTTATATTAAAAATTAAAAACAAATATAGTTAAAAATAAAAATTCATTTTTAAAAATTAAAATAAGTGATAAAGTGATTTAATTATATTTTAATTTTTCAAAAATTAATTTTATTTTTCTTTTCAATATAATCGTTATCTTTAAATTGTTGAACTCAAATGATTTTTTTCTATATGTCTATAAAATTTGTATAAACATAATATTTAATATATATATATATATATATATTTGTATGTGTGTGTGTATACATAAACACATGATAAATTTAATATAATATATTTTCAAATTATTTAAATATTTAAATATATTTATTCGGATTCGGATATTATCAGATACGAATATACCTATATCCGTATCTGTATCCGTAATCGTCGGATTCGAATACGGATAATATCCGCTTTGTGTCGGATATGGATAATATCCGCTTTATTTCGGATACGAATGCGGATTTTTCGGACGAATATCGGATTTTTCGAATTTTTTTGACAGCCCTAGCGTGAGCGTCGTGGCACACATAGTTGTGGACATGGGCGCGGGCACGATCGAGAAAATTAAGTGAGAAACAATAGTTTTTTTCAAATACATAAAACTAAAATCCATCCCAAAGTTGGAGAAAGTGGCGAAAGACAAAAAGGACAATACTTAAAACTGAAAAATATAATGTTAACACTATTTCTGGAAGTATTAATTTAGTTGAGGGCTCTGGAAGAGCTAACTTGTTACCTGGAGGAACAAAAAATTGTTATAACTGGTGCATTATTTCTCTAAAATCTCAAAGAAATTTATTGAGTTTTCAAGATATTCTCCGAAATGGATATCATATTAAAATGATAAGTGAAGAGAGTAAAGAATTTCTTTTTATGAAATGCATCATTTTGGGTAGTAAATATGTGAAGGAAAAATTACCCGTTCTATCTTCCAGATTGCATTATACAAATTTACGTGAAATTGAAATAAATTCTATCATAAATCAGAAGTTTACTGATACAAACAATTTTATTATTTAGCATGACTGGTTGGGAAATCCAGGATCAGTTATGATGTAGAGAATTATTGAAAATTCACATGTGCATCCATTAAAAAACCAGAATATTTCTCAATTGAACGAAGTCTGAAGTGCTGCTTGTTCTCAAGAAAAGTTAATTATTAGACCTTCATTGAAAAAAGTTGGGACATAATTTCCGAAATTTTTAGAATGGATACATGGTGATATTCACACATCATGTGGACTATTTAAAATTTCATGGTATTAATTAATGCATCAACCTGATGGTCACATGTATGCTTATTATCTTCTTGTGAACTCATATTTACGAGACTACTTGCCAAAATAATTTTATTAAGAGCACAATTCCCCGATCATAATACTGTTAAAATCCTTTTAGATAATGCCGAAGAATTCACATCCTGAGCATGCAATGAGTATTGTGTGTCAATTGGAATTAATGTTTAATATCCGGTCGCTCATGTTCATACACTGAATGGTATTGCGGAATCATTCATTATACGACTTCAATTGATTGCCAGATCATTGATTATGAGAATAAATCTCTCAACTTCATCTTAGGGGCATGCTATTTTACATGCAGCGGTACTTGTACACATCAGACCTACAAGTTACCATAGGTTTTCTCCCTTACAATTGGCCTCATAAGAGATCCTAATATTTTGCAACTAAGAACTTTTGGATGTGCAGTATATGTTCCTGTTTCCCCACCGGAACGAACAAATATCGGTCCCAATAAAATATTGGGTATATATTTTTTGTTATAAATCTCCGTCGATATTAAAATATATCGAACCAATGACAGGCGATTTGTTTATAATAAGATTTGTTCACTGTCATTTTGATGAAACTGTATTTCCAAGGTTAGGGGGAGAAAATAAGATTATATTAAAATTAGCGGAAAAAAATAAATAGCTGGAAAAAAATTACATGGTATGCATCAACATTGAATGCTTATGATCGTCATATAAATTAATGTGAAATGGAACTTCAGAAAATAATTCATCTACAAGGCATTCTAAATCAATTTCCTGATGTATTTACTAATATAAATATAGTGACTAAGTCACACATCCCAGCTGAGAATGCTTTTGCAAAAATAGAAGTCCAAGAAGGACAAATAATTAAAGCAACTGAGTCAAGACCTCGTAAAAACGTGGTAGACCAATTGGTTACAAAGATAAAAATACTCAAAAAAGGAGCAAGGAGCGAAGATGCCCAAATAGAGAAAATAAAATCTCCGGAAGAGACTCCTGAAGAAACTCATGACATGAAAGATGGAACCCTAGAAGAGGGACAGGTTCCTCAAATATTGAAGCGAAGAGATGTTGATAAATTATGTCGTCACAGGAAAGAGAAGGAACTGAAATGATACAATCATCGACAAATTATTTGCATATAAGGTAGAGCTTGATATAATGATAGAAGATGAGGATCTTGAACCAAAAACAGTCAATATAGAGATGATTGGACAAAATCGAAAGTCGCAATTGATAAAGAATTGAGCTCACTTAATAAACATAAAGTTTTTGGACCTATAGTGTGAACCCTTGAAGGGACAAAATGCGTTTGTTATAAATGGGTATTTTTACGAAAGAGAAATGATAAAAATTAAATTGTAGATATAAAGCACATCTAGTTGCTCAAGAATTTACACAAAGGCTAGGAATTGATTATGAGAAAACATATTCTCTAGTAATAGATGCTACAATTTTTTGTTATCTTATTAGCCTGACAGTTATTGAAAAAGTAGATATGCGCTTAATGGATGTTGTCATAGCATACTTGTATGGTTCTCTTAAAAAGATATTTATTTGAAGATCCCATAAGGATTTCAAATGTCTGAAGTATCTAGATCACATTCTCGCGATCTCTATTCGATAAAGATTCATATATGGATTAAAACAATCCGGTCAAATGTGGTATGAAAAAATTAAGCGATTACTTGTTGAGGGAACAATATAAAAATAATACTTATAACAACTTTAGACCAATTTATATCATTATGTGGTAAATTTAGTTTAACCACTTATGCAAGAAGTTCATGTAACCACAAATACAACAAAAAGTGAAACACTTATACATTAATTGCAACTACTATCTACCAATTTTACAACTTAACTTATTTTAGCCATTTATATAACACCTATTATTTCAATAAAAAATTAAGAAAATGATTATAAAAAAAAAATAAAATAATTATATAACTTACACAAATTTGAACCTTAAGCAATCAAAGTGGATTTATTTAAATAAAATTGTAATGACTAACATAATCTCTATTGCAACCACTATTGCTCACCACTTAAACCTACATATAAGTAATACAATAAAGTCAATAGAATATTAAAACCAAATAATATTGAAGTCATACACTCAAATATCTGGTTAAAACCACAAAGTCAATTGATGTTGAAGATTCTTAAATATTTCTTCTAAATACATAAATACTACACAAAATATGGCTATTGCAAGGCCGAAAAAGTGTAGTATTAGACACCAAATATGTTACAATATAGTTTAATGTAAAATTTTTGCCAAAATTCGGGCTTTCATTTGCGGTTGATGTAGTATACCCCTATAACAACATTTTTGCATTTATGACAACATTTTTAAAGTATTAGAAATACAATTATATTGCAAAACTTTTCTCAATTTTTGTAAAAGACTAAAGCAACATTTTTTTCTAACATTTGTTGAGGTAAAAGTGTTGAACAATGAATTTATTGTAAAATTTAGCCGCAACATTGTTTCCCTGTTATAGTTATTTATAGTTGTTAACAACATTTATCCGCAACACACTTGTTCTTACTGTAATATTTTTATATTGTATTAATAACAATTATGTGCACTTTTTATTAGTCCGGATTTTATTATGTTGTTTAATTTTTTATATACCATCACAAAATTATACCAAACATATAATCGCAAAGAAACAATAACTTGCATTGTTGTCTACAGCTGTATCAAGGCACCCCTAAGAAATGACTTTTATGATTGAGTAAAAGACATGGAAAACTTGCCAAATTTTGTGTGAATGAGTGATTGATCTTCAAGAATGCTACCCAGCACTGAGTATCTTGAGATAATAAGTGCAAATCCTTGGATAGTGATGTGAATATGTTGGACCGGAGATGAACTCACTTGTAAAAAAAATAACCAGTAGGACCCATAAAACTGCATAAGACGATGAAAGTGGCAGAAGTTGCCACTCGATATAAGATGAAAAAAATAAGAAAATTAAAAATTTCGATTATGAAGAATACATTCAAGGTACATTAAAAGAAAAAAGACTAAATTCTACCGAAAAATCGGTCGAATTTAGCTTCATTCAACCGCGAGCGGTCGAATTTACCTAGTATCGACCGATTTTGAATCAGTTGTAATAAAATGAGTCAAATTTAGAAGTTCGGTCGTATTTAACTAAATTCGACCGTCCAATTACGATCGAAAAAATACGACCGCTTAAATTCGACCGGAAAAATTTGACCTGAGGCAGTCAAATTGATTTATCAATTAAAATTTAAAAATCCCGCCAAAAAAATTAAAATTTTCTAAAAAGTTTGAAAGTTCCGCCCAAAATATAAATTCAATTGTATGTGGTTGAAATTTAATTTTAACTGCTTTTGGTTGTAAAATAAATTCGACCGAAATCAATCAATTTTAACAAACAGATTTTAAAAAAAACAGCGTACATTAATGCTCCATACAAACAAAACCAAAGATTAAAGTTTTTATAAGATCAAATGGGTAGTTTTCAATCACAGCAGCAATTAATTGGCTTACAAAACGATCCCGCAAACTGAATTAAGATTTACTAGATACCATCATAGTCAAGCTAACTGTTTTATAATCAAATGGTTGAATAGAAGTAAAAAACAGTCCCCGACAATCAAAGAAACAAATAACAAAACAAGTGATTTTTAATTGTTGCAAAACGAATATCCAAATTTTAAAACCCTATCAAAAAGGGCTTTCATCCTTGCATAAAATCTTTCCCAATTCTTTAATTTGTGCACCCATTTCTCCAAAACATCTACCTTAACAAACAAAGAAGTAACAAAAAAAGTAGCCAAGAATCAATGAACAATAAGCATCAGCAATGTGCAGAGCATTCCTCTGGCTCGTTCTAATAATCAATTGAGAAAGTTTTGAGTGACTGACTAGGCCCTTTGCGGATTGGGTTTTCAATGGACTTGGCTTACCTTTCCCGCCTCCTGATTAAAACAAAAGATAAACTAATTGAATCAAAGATACATGTAACAGAGAGAAAGTAGCTGTTCCTTATCTTCTTAGCAGAATTATGGATAATTTGTAGGTTGATAAAATAGTTGCAATTTTTTACATAGAATATATAAAATATTTTAAATGATATTTTAAAATATTTAGGTCATGCTTATCTTTAATTTGAATAAAATTAAGTTTATAATAAACTATAAACCCCAAATATTATGTACACCTAGACTTCTCTTTCCTTCCACTTCTCCATATCGAGGTAAGCAGGTATTTAAGTGGTGAGAAATGGACTTATTTGCTTTCAATTAAGTGTTAATCCTAGTCTCTCTTCTCATTTTTCTCAGTGTTTGTAATTATTTCAACTACAGCTTGGAAGTAGCTAGTCTTGAAAAATTTAGTCATATTCTCTTGTTGGTAGTTAATTTAAATTATTTGCAAACACCTAGAATCGGGCTTGTTCTGTTACTAAAATTCTATTTGTAATAAAACTCGGCTATAATAATAACTGATTGAATAAATCCTAATCTTCCATATATTTGCACTGATCCTATGATCTATGACTGGTGTGTTTTTCGTGTGAATTCAGTAAATAAAGAGTTCTTAAACAGTTAAAATATACTCATTCCATGGATAGCTTTTAATATTCCGGCGTGTACAAAATAAACTTACACAGTTATACTAATTTATATTTATGACACTGGGATTTTAAAATTGTATGCTTCCAATAAATCTTACTGTATTAAGCAGGTGACCCTATGAAGATGGCAATGGTCAACATTGATAAGTCACTTCCTCGTGCAATCATTACTGAGAAAATGTCCACCAACCTTACTGCTTTGCTACCACTTCTGTCTGTAAGATCTACTATAAATCATCAAATCTTTAAATGTTAGGCTACTTCCATGTTTTTGGAAGTTCCGATATTAAAAATAAATTCATAGTGCAAGGGCGACAAATTTACTAGATCTAGAAATATTTGTTTTAGTGTGATACATATTCAAGTCGTGCACAACCATTTCTGTGTTATTATGAATCCAGTGTGCTGTGTAAGAATGTTAAAGTCATTTGAGTATGAAGTCAAATTCTTGCTAGTTTTTGAAACTATCTTTGTTTTGTACAGGTGATTCTTTCTTATTTCACCTCTTTTACATTTTACCTTACAGTCAATGTCTGATATCATACCAAAAGATACTCTTCTTTGGAAGTTGAAGCTTCTTAGGTCAGCTTCTTCCTACCGAAATTCACGTCTCCATGCCGTAACAGCTGAAGTATTAATTCTTGCAAGGTTTCTTTCTTCACAACTTGGGCCAATATATTCCTACATACTATCTGTTGGCCATTCATCTTTGCTAACTTTTTTGTTCTGGCAAGCTCTCATTTACAAAGCAAAGTATTCACGGTCCCAGATCGACCTCTCTATATATTTGGAGGCTATATCATTATCTTTAAATCTTTACTGCTAATTTTACGTTATCTGATTGCCGAGCAATTTTTATATTTTTTTTGGAAAGCTGATAATAATGGTGTGAAAATAGAATATCTTATGTTTTATGTTTAATTATTATCACATGCATGCATCCAGATGCTTAATTTGTATTTAAGGAGTACCATATTTTTGTACCTCAAGCTCTAGTTGACATAGGTGATGTTGGAAATCTCACTAACAAATATAGCAACATAGAAGCAAGTGAATAAAGAATTTAGCAAGTTTAGGCCAAGACCACAGTTAACAAAACAAAACATGCAGGTAAACAAAATCAGTAACTGAAATAACGAAGAGAGAAAGAAAGATGTACCCGAAACCATAGCTTTTAACAGTGACTGAAATAAAGGTTCACAGATACAAAATGCCAAGAAAATGATCACAGCTGAGTCACCAGGCCTTACTCGAAGCCCTGGCTGCTCTTGAAGAGAATATTGCCCCTACCGGCTGCGTTTGGGATGCGCACAATATCTCCACCAGGATAAAACAGCTCGGAGTTTATGTTAACAGCAGCAACAAAAGCTCCACTTCGACCAGCACCTCAGTCGCCGGAAAATATCAGCACTTCAGGACTTTTGGGAGAGAAATGCAGAGAGGTTGAAGAGAAGAGAAGAGAATGTAGTGTGTTGTACTTATTCATTCAGTTTAGCCTCTATTTATAGGAGAGGAAAAATGAAACTGTCAACACACTTAATGTCTGAATTAAACTGTTTCATTAATGAAAAAATCAAAACTGATCATATTTTGAATTTAAATTATTTGTAACAGCTTTTCACATTAACACCCACATTATTATCAGAACTTAAGTTAAGTTCTGATTTGATTCATCAGTACTTAAGTTTTGATTCTGATATCAGAACTTGTTAAGTTCTGATTTTATTCACCAGTTCTTAAGTTCTGATTCTGATATCAGAACTTGTTACTGATCAGATTATTTGCAGGTTCAATTTATTTAGACTAAGCCCACTAACAAAGTGACTTAGCCTATTTCAGTACCCAGCCCAATAATCCAGTCACCGATAAATAAATTCGAATTAAAATAATTCTCAAATAAATAAAATCCTCGCCCAGGTCGCCTCGCGTACGCGAGACGCCGAGACATTCGCCCAAATCGCCCTTCGACCCGACCCGGTGCGGTGCGGTGCGTGGCGTGGCGGGGCGGGGCGCGCGTGTGTGCGCGTGAAGCACACAACAACACAATGGACCATCACACACCTTAGTAGTTGTATACTACTCATGTGGGTAATACCATATAAAGCACACAACCCCCTTTATTTATTTCAATGTGGGACAAACATTCTCAAATTTTCCAAGCTTTTCCAAGCTACTTTCAACTCTCATTTCATATGGATTTCATTAAGAAAATTCTTAAAACCATACATGAAAATTTAAGTTCAAATATCATTGAACAATTTCCAATCATTAGATTTTAGGATTAACATCAAGAACATAATTAAATTAAGCTCTAAAATCCTAATTTTCTAACAATCCCCCACAAATCCATACAGAAATGCGATCAATTTCCCATCATGACTTGTTTTTCAGAGTCGGTACCCTTCCGGGTTTGAACCCTCCTAATTCCTCTACTTCAATGGCTATCAGACTCAGATGGAATATTTCACCTTGATTCTTAATCCGTTTAGTATAACCATATTCCATAGACGACGACAAGTCAAAGGTTATGGTGCCAATCTACGGCTTTGAGACATTAATGGTCATGTCTCGATCCTGTTCGTCGAATGCTTCAAGGATTAACCCTATGCTCTAATTGCAACCACACAATTATATTCGCTTAGCTGGGCATCTCCAGAGATATACTGCCTCTATCTCGTCAAATGACTTGATCCCATTCAGAGTTTTAACACTCTTACTTTTCTGGCAGTGTCAGTACCTTCTAGGTTTACAGGGGATAGACTCAGATACTATAGTATCATCTATGTAGCAAAGGTACTACCAACTCATCCTTACAGCTTGTTATTACCCATTGAATACACTTTGAGGGATCTCCTCTCATGTGTATTGGGTTCCCACTGTTGATGAATTATGATGGGTTGACAGTCCCATCCCCAACCTTGACTTAAGGACCACTGCAGGTTCCAATCCTTTAGTAAGAGGATCAGCTATATTATTCTGAGTTCCTATGAACTCTATAGCTATGATCCTATCAGTCACTAAACCCCTTATAGACTTGAGTCTAACTTGGATGTGTCTCTTAGTTTTAGCATTATGCTTTTTACTGCTAATCTTGTCGATAGTTGTTCGACTATCACAGTGAATAGCAATAGCGGTCTGCTTACTACAGGTATTGCAGACATAAGTCCGTGTAATCATTCAGCCTCCGTCCCTGTGGCATCAAGTGCACACAACTCAGCCTCAAAAGTAGACCGAGTAACTATAGTCTGTCTGCTTGACTTCCAGGATATTGCTCCACCAGCCAAGGTGAACACGTATCCAGTCACTCCATTGGAACCAGACTTCTTAGCTATCCAACTTGCATCACTGTACCCTTCAAGCACACCAGGAAATCTCCTGTAGTGTAAACTAAGGTACATTGTGCCTTTTAGATATCTAAGTACTCTATCAAGAGCATCCCAATGAGTTCGGTTTGGACAGCTTGTATATCTAGCCAATTTAGACACAGAATATGAAATATCTGGTCTAGTACAGTTAGCAAGATACTGCAAGCTCCCAATAATCTGAGAATACCTTAACTGAGACACAGGCACTCCTGAAGTATTCTTGACAAGGGTAACTTTCGAATCATAAGGTGTACTAGCGATTCTACACTGTGAATAACCATATTTCTCAAGTATAGATTTCTCTATATAATGAGATTGAGTCAAGGTTATTCCTTCAGTGGACTGAATCAATTTGATTCCAAGAATCACACTTGCCTCACCCATATCCTTCATTTCAAAATGCCTTTTCAAGAATTCTTTAGTCTCGTTAATAATCTCAATATTGGTTCCAAACAGTAAAATGTCATCCACATATAGGCACAAAATAACACACTCATTACCTTTAACTTTAGTGTAGACACACTTATCACTTTCATTAATCTTATAACTGAAAGGCAATATAGTTTCATCAAACTTTTTATGCCAATCTCTGGGAGCTTGTTTCAAGCCATAGATGGACTTGATCAACTTACATACTATCCTTTCATTGCCTGATACAACAAATCCATCAGGCTGATCCATATAAATCTCTTCCTCAAGTTCACCATGAAGAAAAGCCGTCTTTACATCCATCTGATGGATGATAAGACCATGGACTGAAGCCAATGCTATAAGCATTCGGATTGTTACCATTCTTGCAACCGGAGAGTATGTATCAAAATAATCAATTCCTTCCTTTTGCTTAAAACCCTTAGCTACCAGTCTAGCTTTGTACTTGTCTATTGAGCCGTCAGGGTTCAACTTCCTTTTAAAGACCCATTTGCACCCAATAGTAGAACACCCTGGAGGGAGATCAACCAACTCCCATGTTCCATTAGAAACAATAGAGTCAATTTCACTCTTGACAGCGCCCTTCCAGTGCCTTGACTCAGAAGAATCCATAGCTTGCCGGAAAGTTAAAGGTTCGTCCTCGATATTGTAAGTGATGAAATCACCTCCAAAATCCTTGACTACCTTTGCACGCTTACTTCTCCTTGGTTCCTCTAGTTCCTTAGGACTAGAGCTACTACTAGGTTCCGCCCCCACATTTGTCATCTTTTCCACATGATCAGGAATAGAACTTGATGTGTAAGAAGGATCTTCCTCAGAAGTCGTTTCAGGTATTCCAGTCTTCATAGGGTAGACATCCTCAAAGAATGTCGCATCTCGAAATTCAACTATCGTGTTTGCCACTATACCATCTATGTCAGATTTTAACACTAAAAATCTCATAGCTGTAGTGGTTTCAAGATAGCCCAGAAAGATACAGTCAACAGTCTTTGGACCTAGTTTCTTTCTCTTGTGTTCAGGAACAAGCACCTTAGCAAGACACCCCCACACACGAAGATACTTAAGACTAGTCATCCTGCCTTTCCATAACTCCAAGGGTGTTTTATCCATGTGTTTCAGAGGGACTCTATTCAAAATATGGCAAGCCGTATTTAGAGCCTCTCCCCACATGTATTTAGGCAACCCAGAGTTAATAAGCATACTATTAATCATATCTTTAAATGTTCTGTTCTTTCGCTCAGCAACCCCATTAGACTCAGGTGTGTATGGTGGAGTAACTTCATGAACTATACCATTGTTTGCACAAAATTCATTAAAAGCATTACTCGTATACTCACCACCTCTATCAGATCTCAACCTTTTAAGTAACTTACTAGTTTATTTTTCTACTTCAGTTTTATATATAATGAATTTACTAAGTGCTTCATCCTTATGTCTAAGTAAATAAATATAACAGTATCTACTACTATCATCTATAAAAGTAATGAAGTATCTAAACTGGTCCTTGGTCAACATACCACCAAATTCACAAATATCAGTGTGTACTAAATCTAACAAGTCTGAATCCCTAACAACGTTATGAAAAGGTTTCCTTATTTGTTTAGCAGACACACATACTTGAAATTTAGAATTCTTTTCTATGGTATATTTTGGAATCAACTCTAAGTTCATCATGTTCTTAAGAGCACCAAAGTTTAAATGACCTAGTCTAGCATGCCATATATTTGAGGATTCAATACAGTTAACAGTAGGAATAACATTATTATTTAAATTTCCCAAAACGGGATCCGCATTAATAACAAATAAACCATTTGACAAGTAACCCTTGCCAAAGAATGTACCAGTGTGAATAAGAACTACTTTATTACACTTGAACGAAATTTCAAAACCACTAGAAACTAAACAGCTTCCACTTATTATATTTCTACGCATGTTGGGAACATGATGCACTCTCGTCAGACATAGAATACGTCCTGAAGGGAACTTCAGATCCACATTTCCAACTCCGGCAACACTAGCATTCCCCATCTTCACAGTCAGGCTATGACTCTGTTGATAAGATACAAATAAACTAATATCAGCACAAATATGTACATTAGCTCCAGTATCTATCAACCATTCATTTGACAGATAGGTAGAAAATATTACAGGGTTGTAGGAAACATACCGGTCAACGTCAGTTTCAGAAGCCGTAGCCTCACCAACAACCATGTTCACTACAGGCCCACTTGCGGTTCCAAGCACAACATTTGTTTGCGCTACCTCGGTTTTCTTCGCTTTCTTCGTAGGGCAGTCCTTACTCCAGTGCCCAACCTGCCCACAAGACCAGCATGGTTTGTTTGCCTTGGATTTCTTAGCCTTGTCCTTGTCACTCTTAGGTTTATTACTATTAGATTTCTTAGCAAACGCCTTCCTCTTTTGTCCTACAGTTGCTATGTTTACCTTCGAGGTACCGTGTTCAGTTGGCATCACATGTCCCTGTTTGGACTTGTGTTGTTCTTGCACCGAGATGTCCAGCATAAGGTTGGTCCAGGTGATCTCTCCTTTCTGTCTTTTCAGGGAGAGAGAGAACTCTTCCCAATACTTCGGGAGTTTTTCAATCACACTCATCACCTTGAACTTCTCCGGGAGATTCATTCCAGACTCCTTCAAAGCATGCACTATCATCTCGAACTCATGCACCTGCTCAGTCATGGACTTATTGTCCACCAGCTTGAACTCGAGGAACCTTGCCACAGAATACTTTTCTAGACCTTGTGAGTCAGTATTATGTGTCTGGTCCAGCTTCTCCCATAAGAGTTTTGCAGAGTAGGCATCAGAAGAATAGACATCAAACAAAGTGTTTGTTAGTGCCGCCAGAATGGATGCCCTAGCCACTCCATCCTTCTCAGCCCACTTCGCAAAAGCCTTAACTGTGTCAGCCTTCTCTTGATCCACTACTGGTTTCTCATATTCCACAACCGGCCACAGACCCTTTATAGTCAGCCACAACTTCATTCTTTTCTGCCAGCGAGAAAAGCCAATGCCACCATTGAATTTCTCCGATAAACCGGTTAGTTCAACAGCCTGTGGGAAACTATAGGTGGTCCAATCAATGGCCCCAGCAGTTGCACCCGAACTGCTACCACCACCAACGATAACCTCACTTTCGTTAACCATTATGCTAAATTCAATATAACTAATATTCTATTCAAGAATGTTGGAAATCTCACTAACAAATATAGCAACATAGAAGCAAGTGAATAAAGAATTTAGCAAGTTTAGGCCAAGACCACAGTTAACAAAACAAAACATGCAGGTAAACAAAATCAGTAACTGAAATAACGAAGAGAGAAAGAAAGATGTACCCGAAACCATAGCTTTTAACAGTGACTGAAATAAAGGTTCACAGATACAAAATGCCAAGAAAATGATCACAGCTGAGTCACCAGGCCTTGCTCGAAGTCCTGGCTGCTCTTGAAGAGAATATTGCCCCTACCGGCTGCGTTTGGGATGCGCACAATATCTCCACCAGGATAAAACAGCTCGGAGTTTATGTTAACAGCAGCAACAAAAGCTCCACTTCGACCAGCACCTCAGTCGCCGAAAAATATCAGCACTTCAGGACTTTTGGGAGAGAAATGCAGAGAGGTTGAAGAGAAGAGAAGAGAATGTAGTGTGTTGTACTTATTCATTCAGTTTAGCCTCTATTTATAGGAGAGGAAAAATGAAACTGTCAACACACTTAATGTATGAATTAAACTGCTTCATTAATGAAAAAATCAAAACTGATCAGATTTTGAATTTAAATTATTTGTAACAGCTTTTCACATTAACACCCACATTATTATCAGAACTTAAGTTAAGTTCTGATTTGATTCATCAGTACTTAAGTTTTGATTCTGATATCAGAACTTGTTAAGTTCTGATTTTATTCTCCAGTTCTTAAGTTCTGATTCTGATATCAGAACTTGTTACAGATCAGATTATTTGCAGGTTCAATGTATTTAGACTATGCCCACTAACAAAGTGACTTAGCCTATTTCAGTACCCAGCCCAATAATCCAGTCACCGATAAATAAATTCGAATTAAAATAATTATCAAATAAATAAAATCCTCGCCCAGGTCGCCTCGCGTACGCGAGACGCCGAGACATTCGCCCAAATCGCCCTTCGACCCGATGCGGTGCGTGGCGTGGCGGGGCGCGCGTGTATGCGAGTGAAGCACACAACAACACAATGGACCATCACACACCTTAGTAGTTGTATACTAGTCATGTGGGTAATACCATATAAAGCACACAACCCCCTTTATTTATTTCAATGTGGGACAAACATTCTCAAATTTTCCAAGCTTTTCCAAGCTACTTTCAACTCTCATTTCATATGGATTTCATTAAGAAAATTCTTAAAACCATACATGAAAATTGAAGTTCAAATATCATTGAACAATTTCCAATCATTCGATTTTAGGATTAACATCAAGAACATAATTAAATTAAGCTCTAAAATCCTAATTTTCTAACAGGTGACACTTCCCGAGTCTATGTAGGTCGAATATTGTTATCAAACTCAGAAATGGAGAATGGTTGAGGGGAAATGGAGAATTCTCAATGATTTTTTTTTGAAGTTATCAATCCCTGGTCATGATCTAGGAATGATGAATTTATCCCTTTTTTTTTAACCGAAGCAATAAGCAACAAAGATAAATTTTAGGAATTAATTTTTTTGCTAGTAGTACGATAGCTACAAACAAGTAGGAAACAAAATATTGGGGCAATTAAATGATAATATACACCTGAAAATAGCAGACAAGGAAGGAAAAACTTGACTAAGTTCACCGATCACCTTAGTCTTAAGTTACACAAGTATTTTTCTATGTCAGAACCTTTTACTGTGGCATAAGATTCCTTAGCAAGGAACTTGTTCTATGTGGTTGAAGTAGTTGCAAGAGACTCAGTTTAGGAAACAGATGACTATCTACAAGAACAAGCCTGGCAGTTACCCTTTACTCTTTGTAATAAGAGGTTGAGGATTTAAGCCTATCGACTTTGCAAGTCCTCTAGATTCGTAACCAATGCGGAATGTGCAATACCAGTTGAGCGCCTAGTCTCTTCAAAATCAGCCACATTAAGAAATCAGTGGTATCCAAAAGGCTGAACCAAAGGTGCTAAACATACTTATCAAATTGATACAAATTCAAAGATAAATGAACTGAAACAGTACGTCGAATACCCAAAGCCTAGTAAACTGACAATCTTTTTTTCCCAATTGTTTTTGCACCTTAGCAAGGCACTTATCTGTTGCAAACAAGAGTTTAAGAATCCTATTTTTTATCTATATTTGTGAATACTAGAAGATGATAGAAATAGAATCCTTAAGATCTTTTGTTTTTTTTGTAGCCTGTGCATGTTAGCAGAAGTGTACATGTCTGTGTTTTTTATGCCAAATCAAATTACTTGTTGATTAGAGCATTTGGAGGGCTTCTGGCTTTTATGCGGTTTTAAACATATTCATTTGTTATTGTGTTGCATGTTGCTTCCATATTACTGTTTCATATGTGAATTTCATTGTAATTGAAAAATATGGAAATCAAAAATGAAAAAATATGTTTACTGTTATCTTTTATCATGGTATTTAATGGTTATGAACCTTACATATCACAGTTACTTGTCTTATCTAGTAGTACTGCCAGCTAGCTAATAAAGGGTGTATTGGACATTTTATATTACCGTTAGTTGATGCTCTCTCTCTCACTATTTTGTCATATAATGTGAATGACCGGGGAGAATAGATCTAGGTTGATACTTTTATGTTTGTGTGTAGAAAGCTGTGGTTGAGCCTTTTTAGTCAAGAACTTTTCCTTCTGTCATCTTCATTCTCTGCATTCATAATTAATCATTCTGGTATCAGAGCATTGAGTGCAGAATATTCATTCTTCTTGTCTAGCTTAAGGTCCAGCATATCACAAACTTTATCACCTCTGTTTGCACCAGACACAGATCTGAGCCTTATTTTTTGAATCTATGGCCACTGTAGGTCGATTCACATTTACGGATATGCAAAATCCGTTATTCTTACATCCATCTGATGGACCTTTATCCATAAGTGTTGAAAAACTGCAAGGTGCGGGTGATTACAGAAGCTGGAAACGATTGTTTGAGATTCAACTTTCCGCTAAACGAAAGCTGGGTTTTGTTCATGGAACAGTGGAACGAAGCACAACAGATGACACCTTGAAGCAGCAGTGGGACACCTGTAACGATTTGGTAATCTCTTGGCTACTTAATAATGTATGTGATAGTATCAAAAAGTCTATTCTTTTTATCACTTCTGCTCATGAGATCTGGAAGCAATTAGAAAAAAGGTTTCAACTTAGTAATGGCTCTAGAAAATACAAACTAAATAGAGATATGTTCAACCTTAAAAAAGGTAAAATGAAAATCAATGAGTATTTTACAAGTCTTAGTAGTCTTTGGGAAGAGATAGAGTCTATGAATTTATTGCCTGCTGTTACTACAGTTAGTCCCGAAATTACTGCTTCGTTGAATGCTATTAATACACAAAGAGAAGAGGCCAAACTCTTTGTGTTTTTGAATGGTCTTGATGAAGCCTATGGTCCTTTAAGAAGCCAATTATTGATGCAAATACCACTCCCAAATATAGAAGTTGCCTGTGCATTTATCCAGCAAGAAGAATCCCAAAGGGATGTGTTAAATGGTTCTCTGGATGATGTTGAGTATGCTGCTATGTATAGCAAGTCTAATACAGACTCAAGGCCCCCTGTTTGTTCTCATTGTGGAGGCAAAGGCCACTTCAGTGACAGATGTTGGACTGTAATCGGGTACCCAAAGTGGCTTAAAGCATAAAAGACCCAATGTAAGAAATGTCTCTGCACCTAGCTCATCCAGATGGACCAACAATAGAACTCAACAAAGACCTGCAGCCAACAATGTCAGCCTCACCAGCCCTGGCTCATCACAGGAAATTCATTTCACTTCTCAGCAGTTGGAACATCTGTTGAAAATCTTTCCAAGTAACACTGTGCAACAGCTGAAAGGTTCAGAAACTGATGAGGAACTGGAAGCATGCTTCTCTGGTATGGTGACTTGCCACAAGGATAAAGTACACAGCTCTCTTGCCACATGGATAATTGATTCAGGGGCGAGTGCACATGACATCATCTAGTCAGCATTTGTCTAATCTGAGACCAGTTGCTTCACACCTGATAATAAACCTACCTACTGGAGATGGCTCTCAGATTACTCATATGGGAGATGCTGTGTTACCAAATGGACTTATCCTCAAAAATGTTCTGGTTGTCCCTCAGTTCAAGCACAACTTACTATCCATCCACACTCTAGCAAGGGATAATAATTGTCAGGTGCAATTCAGCACTAATGGCTGTGAAATTATTGACTCTGCAACAAAAAGGATTCAAGCTATGGGAACACTATCTGGAGGTCTGTATTATCTTCAGAACAATACTGCAATGGCAAACACCTGTAGCCAGGGGGAGCAAGTACCAACAAAGACATCAACTGGCCAAAGCCTTGAATTTCAAAAGTGGCATCTAAGACTTGGACATGCAGCAGCTACAACAATGCAACACATAGAAGCCATCAAGAAATGTATTACTAAATTTGAGGTATGCATTACTTGTCCAATGGCTAAGTTTACTAAACTTCCATATACTCTCAGTGATTCTCGTGTTGTATTACCATTTGATTTAATACATATTGATACCTGGGGTCCCTATAAGGTCTGTACTAGAGGTCATTACAAATATTTCTTGACTATCGTGGATGATAACTCTAGGTTTACATGGTTGTTCCTTATGAAAAACTAATCAGATTACCTATCTTGTGTCAAAACCTTTTACAACCATGTTCAAACTCAATTTAAAGCTTCAATAAAATCTATTCGATCTGACAATGCACCAGAGTTTGCAGACTCTTTATGCAGTCAATTTTATTCTTCTTTAAGCATATTTCATCAGAAATCATGTGTCAATCGACCTCAACAAAATGCTCGGGTCGAGAGAAAACATAGACAAATTCTTGAGATTGCTAGATACCTTAAATTTCAATCTGGTCTGTCATTGATGTATTAGGGAGAGTTTGTTATGACTGCAGCATACTTGATAAATAGACTACCTACCCAGGCCTTGAAACACAAAATCCCATATGAAATTTTGTACAATGAGCCAGTAGCATATGATAATTTGAGGGCATTTGGATGTTTATCTCTTGCTTCAAACCCAAACCATAACTCTGATAAATTTGAGGTCAGATCTGTACCATGTATAATGGTGGGATATCCTATCAACCAGAAAGGTTATAGGCTATTAAACCTTTCTAATATGCAGATATTTGTAACAAGGGATGCTCTATTTCATGAGAGCATTTTTCCCTTAAATCCCAACACACCCAAACCTTACCTGCTACCAAACCCCTGTGTCTTGCCAACTGCTACCACCCACATTGAATCAGATGATATTTTTGTACATGAATCTGATGATCATGTTACCTATACTGCGGATTCTTTTACACCTGACATCCCAAATTCATCAACTAATCCTGATACACCACCTCCAGTTCTCAGAAAATCAACCAAAAACACCAAACAACCATCCTGGCTTCAACAATATGTCCACACCTTACCTGATAAAGCCAATATTGCACAAATTGCAGACCATTTCATTCACCCTCAGTTTCTGTGTTTCTTAGCTTCTTTGACATCCACTGCTGACCCTACAACCTCTAAACAAGCTGTTCAATCTATTCCTTGGGTAGAAGCCATGAATAAGGAATTGACAGCCCTTGAAGATAATGGCACCTGGGAAATCACTACTCTACCTCCAAATAAAAAGGCTATTGGGTGTAAATGGATTTTTAAGACAAAATACAATCCAGATGGGACTGTTGAAAGACACAAGGCCAGATTAGTCGTATTGGGCTGCAAACAGGTATATGGAGTGGATTATATGGACACATTTGCACCTGTGGCTAAATTAACCACAGTAAGGACTCTGTTAGCAGTTACTGCCATACAAGATTGGATCACAATCCAAATAGATGTCACCAATGCATTTCTGCGTGGTGACCTCCATGATACTGTATTCATGAAACTGCCTCAAGGTTATACAGGGATGGGAAGCAGGATCACATTGTATCAGTCTGAAATTCAACGTTCTGTTTTGGTCTGCAGATTGATTAAATCACTATATGGTCTGAAACACAGCCCCAGATTATAGTTCACCAAGCTATCTAAGAAGCTGATTGCTCTCGGATATGTCCAGTCAAAGACTGATTATAGTCTCTTTAGAAATCTGATGGGAGAATTGATCACTCTGGTTTTGGTCTATGTAGATGACCTTCTGATATCAGGCAATTCACCTACAGCAATATCAGATCTCAAGCTCCTTCTCTCCACTTCCTTTCACTTGAAAGATTTGGGCAATGTGAGGTATTTATTAGGCATTGAAATTGATAAAACTAATGCTGGTTATTTCCTGTCTCAGAAAAAAATACACACTTGACCTGCTACAAGAATTTGGTATGATGTCAACCACACCTGTGAAGATACCAATGGATATCCACCTGAAACTTGATCCCACTAAAGGTGATGTCCTACCAGATCCACACCCCTGCCAACGTTTACTAGGAAAGCTCATTTATTTGACAGTCACCAGGCCCGACATCATATTTTCAGTTCATGTCTTGAGCCAATACATGCACCAGCCTACTAATGTGCATATGCAAGCTGCAAAACACGTGCTTAGATATCTGGTGGCCAACCCTGCACAAGGTATTCTCTTAACCAACTCTTCTGCTGCACAGATTCAAGCTTACTGTGATAGTGATTGGGCCAGTTGCCCAGCCACTCGGAGATCAACTTCAGGATTCTGTATACTACCGGGCAATTCTCCAATTTCATGGAAATCAAAGAAGTAAAGTGTAGTTGCTCGTTCGACTGCAGAAGCAGAATACCGTGCAATGGCACTCACTGCATGTGAAATTACCTGGCTAGCTGCCCTCTTCAAAGATATGGGATTAAAGGATCTTCCTCCGGCAATGCTAAAATGCGATAACATGGCTGCCATTTCTATAGCAGCTAACTCAGTTCTACACGAGAGGACAAAACACGTCAAAATCGACTGCCATTTCATACGGGAAAAGATAAATTCTGGATCCATAAACACACACTATATGCCTTCTCACTCCCAGCTCGCAGATATTATGACGAAGACACTTCCAGTCAAGCAACACCATAAACTCCTTACCAAGCTTGGAGCTTCAGGTTCACCATCAGCACCGCTTGAGGGGGAGTAATGAAGCCCATATTATTTTGCTCTATTATTAGCTCATCACAGTATCAGTACATGGAGTCACCTTTGTCTCATTCCTTTTACTTGTCTTATCTAGTAGTACTGCCAGCTAACTAATAAAGGGTGTATTGGACATTTTATATTACCGTTAGTAGATGCTCTCTCTCACTATTTTGTCATATAATGTGAATGATTGGGGATAATAGATCTAGGTTGATACTTTTATGTTTGTGTGTAGAAAGCTGTGGTTCAGCCTTTTTATTCAAGAACTTTTCCTTCTGTCATCTTTATTCTCTGCATTTATAATTAATCATTAAGAGAGAATTAGGAGAATAAAAAAATCTCATGTTCTGTTGATAAATTGTAACTGAGAACTAATTATGCTTTAATACTTCAGTGGCAATGATAACATGCTTCCCAGTAAAGATGAAGCACAAAGGCTTTCAACTTCCTTGAGGAACTCCAAAATTTGTTACTTCAAAGACAATGGACATACTGTTTTATTGGTAGGAAATCTTTATGTTCTCTTTTACATGTTCCCTCTCTTGTTATTACTGGAGTAAAAAATATAAATGATCTCATACATCTCATTTATTCTGTGCAGGAAGATGATGTCAATTTGTTGACTATTATCAAAGGCACTCCAAATATCGTCGTTCACGGAAACATGATTTTATTAAGAATTTTATACCTCCTAGCATGTCAGAATACAAGAAGGCGGTTGAAACATACGGGTAAATATTTTAGAATTTGCATTATGATTAAATTTAGTATTTTTGTTTTTAACTTCATTAACAATTTAGAATGCTTATGATTTTTCTGTTCCTAAATAATTTCAAGTTCTGTTAAACATGGGTATATGGCTAAGAAGTGAGGATACTACCGTAAATATGATAATATGGGATTTAGGTTTGGAGTAGGGTGTATGCGTTTTCAGTTTTGGGATAAAAGTCGAACCAAACCGCGAAAAGCGGTTTTTGAAAATTATCATCTAAATAACCCCGTCAATTGCGGTTGCGAATTTGCGATTATTGCGGATCGATTTGTGCTTCAACCACTTATTATAACATAAATAATAATTTGCCAAAAGAAATAAATTTGAAACATTAATAAATTTAAGTTTAAGGTACTTGATATGTTTACATTTTAAAATAAAATATGAACTAATGCTCAGTGCGTAGTAAGGATACTAAAAATATAATAAAATACGCACCGTATGCAGAAATTAGAAACATGAAAATTAAGTTGCAAATTTTGCATCTTAGCAACTAAGGTGAAACTACTTTAGTACGAATAAATATAAACTTAATTATTAAAGAAAGTCAATTAATCTTAAAATATTAAAGAATTTTTTAAATAATAAATATGTTTATTTATTAATTTATATGATATCAAGTATATTTTTGAAAATATATCTTATTATAAATATATGTCGCGGTTTGCGGTTCGAATTTTGCAATTTTTAAAATTTTAAAACTGCATCCAAACCGCGAATAAGCGATTGTTAAAATTTAAATCCGCAACCAACCAACATTTCGCGATTATCCGTAAAATACGGTTCGGTTGCGAGCGGTTCATCTTTGCAGTCCTAGTTTGGAGGATACAACATATGTATAAATCATAAATATAAATTTGATGTGGTGAATGCTAAAATCCATTAATAAAATTAAAAAACTTAATGCAAACTGAATCAAATGCATAACTTAATCATCTAGGACACAAGAATTAAAGTTGGAGTCATCATTTTTGTAGGAGTGAATCTAGACATCAAAACGATTTTTTTGTCTGGCTAATTAATATTAATAGTTTTCTTTCATTAAATTAGTTAATAACCAATTTTGAAATGATTTCTGATTAAGCTTGTGATTGGGCGAGTATCCAAGTACTCCATACAGGGGTGCTTGTTATTGCACAAGTATTGAAGTACTCTATATAGGAGTGGATTGGGTACACCAAGCCCCACTGCTTCCTAGGTATATGATGTATCAATCTTCAACTTTACTGGTTGATATATACATGTTGTTGATTGAAATGGTCCACCACTAAAATTCTACTTTCAAACATGTTATAATATTGCTCTCTTTCTTCAGTGGTGGCTAATTATAAAATTCTGGATTTAATGAAATGTAGGTCATATCGTTATTATGTTAGTCCAGTAATGCTCTCAACTATGCCAGATGGAAAAATTGTGAGAGGCCTCGCTGGGGTTCCAAGTGAAGGCCCTGTGTTATTAGTTAGTTATCATATGCTGATGGGAACAGAACTTGTTCCTCTTGCTTTAGAATTCTTGAAAATAAGCAAAGTCACATTTTGTGTTATATTATAATCTTGTTTTGGCCATCTGTGATTTGTAGGGTGAGGTGTATAAGTTGTTTTGGCCTGATCTACCAGAATTTGTTAGAATGGCAGCTAAATTTGGGATAACCATTGTTCCATTTGGAGTAGTTGGAGAGGATGACATAGCTGAAGTAAGCACCTGCCTTTGTCTCTTTTAATTAGTCACCCACAAGAGACCCTAATAATTTTCGATACACACCGGCAAATGTTACTTATAAAGATTATAGCCAGTATGCTATACATACATATTGTAAATGTAAATGCGCAAAGTGTCTGAATACCTCTCTTAATAGTTCGTCAACAATGTAGTCATTCAATTTGGGGAAGATATAGTTGATGCTTGTCTCTTCTAATTTATAATTTTTGTTGCTAGCTAACCCTTTTATATTGTACAATTTGCAGGTAGTACTCGATTATAATGACTATATGAGAATTCTTGTCATCAGTGACCTTATAAAAAAATCTAATGACGAGGGTATAAGGTTAAGGTGAGTGGTGAATTACGTTGTATTTCTCCTATTTTCTTTTTTAACAACTGGCGCTCAATCGTGCTACATTGTCGTGCTACATTGTCGATACCCTCCTATTTGTAACTCTGTGGACATCCTTTTTTCTTGCAGGACTGATATGGGGGGCGAGATAGCAAATTAAGATCTTTACTTTCCTGGCCTTCTTCCAAAGATTCCTGGACGCTTTTACTTTTTGTTTGGCAAGCCAATAGAAACCAAAGGGCAGGAAAGTGTGCTGAAAAACCGAGTATCATCGAACGAGTTGTATTTGCAGATAAAGTCTGAGGTAGAAGACAACATAGCTTATTTGCTTAAGAAAAGAAAGGAGGATCCTTATCGAAATATTGTTGACAGGACTATATACAGAGCATTTGATACGTCAATAGATGAAGCACCATCATTTGAAGTCTGATTCTTGTATAGATGAAGCACTATGATTTGAACATTGATAGGTAGATAGTTGTATAGATGAGGAACTATCATTTGAACTTGAATACATTTCAGAATGCAAATCTATAGTATATTTTCCAAAGTTGTATATGTTCCTCTGTATCAGCTACCAAACTCTGAATTAATTAGTATCTCAAATTCTCAATAGGAGATAGATAATTTCATTCTGCAGGTAGCATGCTGCACTGAAGTTGTAGCTTTGATGCATATGTAAACATTTGATATTAAGCATATGAAGCTGTGCAAAAAAGAAAGAGAGGATATGGGAAAGCAAACTGTTTGATTCAAATTACTGCAATCTTATGAGTTTGTTACACTACATGCTTGTTCTTTTATGCACTATAGTCCATATATCCATAACAAACTATTAAATGATTCAGACAAGTACTCTTAAGACCATTACACTTGTCATTCTTAACATACTAAATAAGACAAAAGAGAATAGTACACTGCAGTAACAATGAGAAAACTATTCCTGCTTTATTCCAGCAAACTTGGTAAAATAACTTGGTTTTAGGGTGCTGCATGGGACTGTATGCCTTCTTCTCCTTCAATACTCCCCCTCAAGATGGGTGTAGGTGCAACTGGAACTCCAATCTTGTGCAAAAGATAGTTATGTTGCTTCGCTGTCAAGGGCTTTGTCATGATATCTGCAAGTTGCTGATGCGAAGGAATGTGAACAGTAGTAACAGAACCATCTGCAATTTTATCACGAATGTAGTGACAATCGAGCTCGATGTGCTTTGTTCGTTCATGTAACACAGGATTCGCAGCAATGGACAACGCAGCTTGATTGTCACTCTTTAGAACAGTGGGAGGTAAAGTTGAAAGACCCAGATCTTTGAGCAAGCCTGTCAACCAAGTAATTTCACAACAAGTTAAGGCCATAGCTCGATATTCCGCTTCAGCCGTGGACCGAGCAACAACAGATTGTTTCTTAGTTTTCCACGAGATAGGAGAGGTACCAAGCAAAACACAGTAGCCAGTAGTGGATTTACGTGTGGTTAGGCAACTAGCCCAATCACTATCACAATATGCCGTTAGTTGAGCTACAGAAGTAGAGGCTAGAAGTATGCCTTGGCCAGGATTAAGGAGTAAATAGCGAAGCACATGCTTTGCAGCTTGCATGTGGACATTAATGGGATGTATGTTGCATGAATTGTGCAAGGTTGTGCACTGGAAAGCTCAAGTCAAGTCGAGTGAGAGTAAGGTAAATCAATTTACCCAGAAGCTATTGAAATGGATGAGGATCTGGAAGGATGGTTCCTTTATCTGGAGTAAGTTTGAAATGAGAATCCATAGGTAATTTCAGAGGAGTAGCATTGAGCATCTTAAATTCTTCCAAGGGATCAAGCACATATTTCTTTTGTGAGATAAAAAATCCATTTGTTGTCCTATCGATTTCGAGACCCAAGAAATATGTGACAGAACCTAAGTCCTTCATATGAAATGTACTACACAACACAGACTTTAAGCTGGTAATAGAAGTATCACAGTTCACGCTTATCAAAAGATCATCAACATATATTAAAATAAGAGTTATAGAGGTAGGTGAGACCTTGGTGTATAGGCTGTAATCAGCCTTGGAGTGAGTAAAACCAACAGCCAAGAGAGTCTCTGACAACTTGTCAAACCATTCACATGGTGCCTGTCGCAAGCCGTATAAAGCTTTAATCAGTCGACATACCAACGTAGTTGATGATTGTGCATGTATCTCACCCAGATTATGTGAAATTCGACTCCCAAGTTCAGAGTAACCTTGTGGAAACTTCATATACACTATTTCATTCAATGTTCCATGTAAGAATGCATCGGAAACATCCATGTGAATAACATCCCAGTCCATCATAGCTGCAATAGCCAACACAGCTCGCATTGTTGACATTTTTGCAACAGGAGCGAAAGTTTCCAAGTAATCGATTCCATAGGTTTGCTTGTTTCCTAAAACAACTAACCGTGCTTTATATTTGTCCACAGACCCATCAGGTTTGTACTCTGTTTTGAAGATCCATTTGCATCCAATAGCTTTCCTATTTGGTGGAAGCTCAGTGATCTCCCATGTGTGATTACGCTCAAGTGCCTCGAGCTCTTCATTCATAGCATCAATCCACTATGGTTGTGTTATGGCCTGTTGGAAATGTACAGGGTCCTTGTGCTCTGCAATTCTTGCCAAAAAGCACCCAAAAGTCCTGTTTACAGGTTGACATATCACTGCAGATGCACTAACCGCAGTATTGGATAGTGATTGAACAAAATCTTCTAACCATTGTGGTGGCTTGACATTTTTAGTAGAGCGTCGCAACACTGGACTTGTTGTACCTGTTGAAGAGCTCACCTCCTCACTTGATTCTGCTATTGTATCAGCAATGTGTGAATCAGGTGGGTTGGTATTTGGCTCATCTTCTTCATTATCAGAAAGTGGAGCTAAGGGAATGCTATCAACATCATCTATATAGGCCGGTGGTTCTGGTTGTTTCAGTGTAACAGGCAATGGCTGGATGAAGGAAGGAGCAGAGCTTTTATTGAGTGGAAACACTTGTTCATTGAATACAAAATGTCTTGTGATATAAATTTGCATTGAGACTAAATTGAGCAAACGAAATCCCTTCTGTAAGCAAGGATAACCCATAAAAACCGATGGATATCCTCTAGCAGCAAACTTATCATTATGACAACTTGGATCTTTTCCAAAAGCGAGACATCCGAATACCTTCGGGTGTTCATAAGTAGGCACTTTTTCATGCAACTTCTCATAGGGTGTGCAGAAATTCAATGCTGCATTTGGTAATAGATTGATCAAGTGTGTTGCAGTTAAAACACACTCTCCCCAAAAAGACAAGGGAAGGCCTGATTGAAAACGCAATGCACGAGCTACCTCAAGTAGATGTCGGTGCTTCCTTTCCACCCTTGCATTTTGCTGGGGTGTGTAAGGACACGATTTTTGATGAAGAATGCCTAACTGATTCATGAACTCAAAACATGCTTTGTTAGAAAACTCAAGCACATTATTGGTTCTTATAGTACGAATCTCACCCTTCAAGTGTGTAACCACATATTTTTGAAATGCCATCATAACACCAAGATAATCTGATTTCTTAGTTAACAAGTAGATCCAAGTCACTCTGCTATAGTCATCAACAATGGTGAGGAAGAATCGAAATTTACCTCATGTGAGAACTTTATACGGTCCCCAAACATCGATATGAACAAGAGAAAATGCTGCAGCTGCCCGAGAAGTGCTAACCGAAAATGGTTGATTTGTCAGCTTTGCCATTGGACAAGTAAGGCACACTTGGGTTTGATTGTTCAGAAAAGGTTTTATCCAGTCAATATGCTTCATCTTGGACAAAGAAGCATGCCCTAGTCTTTGATGCGAAAGACTGAATTTGTTTACAGAGCTAGTGTCTGCAGCTACACTCATACATACCTCTAAAGGCTCTATTTTGCACTGCAGATAATACAGGCCTTCTTTAAGAACTCATTTTGCTATCACCTACTTTGTTTTCGAGTTAATAACCATACATTGACTTGGCTGAAACAACACATCACATTATGCATCCTTGGCCAATTTGTGAATTGACAACAGATTGTGAGTAAACAAGGGAACATACAGGATATCTAGCAGCTTTAGACCATTTGGAAGAATGACATCCCCAATGTGACTTATAGAGGCTGTAGCTCCAGTGGGTAATTTTATAGTGAAAGTAGAGGGTGCTACCTTCACGTTGACTAAATTATCCAGTGAACATGTCATATGGTCTGATGCACCTGAGTCAACAATCCATTCCCCTTGTTTTGTCACTGTCACCTCCTTTGCTTTGCCTTTCTGTGCATTCACCATTCCTGAAAAAACATACTCGAGCTCCTCATCAGAGTTATTATGTTTATAGCTATCTTTGGGCAACAATTTCAATAGCTGCTCAAGTTGGTGAGCAGTCATTGTCACTTCCTCAGAACTGTTCACAGTGCCTTGTGCATTGTTAGCCATCTTGGTAACACCTGCATTGTTTGAGACAAACTTTTGCCCTGGTTTTCGATACTTGTGATGCCACTTGGGGTACCCCGCCACAGTCCAGCATCGCTCTCTAGTATGACCTTTTAGACCACATGCCACACAAATCATCACCTTTTCAGTGCTCCCCTTGTTGTACATAGCAGACACATCAGTTTCGCTCACAATGGACTGATTTAAGACTTCCCTTTGTGACTCCTCTTGCTGCACAGCAGCACATGCCATTTCAACAGAAGGCAAAGGTGACATCATAAGCAGCTGACTCCTTTGAGCACCGTACAAATCATCAAGACCGTTAAGAAATTGGAATAACTTGGCTTCCTCTTTCATGGTTTGTATGGCCATTAGTAACTTAGTAACATCTGGTGTCATGATATCAACTGTTGGTAACCCATTCATGGACTCAAGCTCTTCCCAGAGAGAGCTCAAACTTGTGAAATACTCATGAACTTTGGCACAATTTTGGTTTAAATTAAAGAGATCTCGACTAAGCTTGTATTTGTGAGAACCATTTGTTAAGGAAAATCGTTTGGCAAGTTGAGACCAGATTTCACTAGCAGTACTGATAAATAAAATAGAGGATTTAATAGTATCAGACACGTTATTATGGATCCAGGAGATTACCATACTGTTAACAGTGTCCCATTGAGCTGCCTCATTCGTGTCTATAGTGCTGCGAGTGACTGAACCGTCCACAAAACCAAGCTTCCTTTTTGCTGAGACTTGAATCTCGAACAGTCTTTTCCATGCTCTATAATCAACAGCTCCCTGAAGTTTTGACACACTAATCGATAGTGGGCTATCAGAGGGGTGCAAGAACAAGGGATTTTGCAAATCTGAGTAGGAGAGCCTACTACTAGTACTGCTAGACGCCATAGATCTAAAAACAAACTCCTAGAATAAACACCTAGAGTGACAGATCAAGAATAAATAAACGACTAGCGATTTAAAAATTGTATACTCTCTCTATTTACTTTATTCTACTCTCAAGCTAACATATACGGCTTTGATACCATGTAAACATTTGATATTAAGCATATGAAACTGTGCAGAAAAGAAAGATAGGATATGGGAAAGCAAACTGTTTGATTCAAATTACTGCAATCTCACATATGAGTTTGTTACACTACATGCTTGTTCTTTTATCCACTACAGTCCATATATCCATAACAAACTATTAAATGATTCAGAGAAGTACTCTTAGGACCGTTACACTTGTCATTCTTAACATACTAAATAAGACAAAAGAGAATAGTACACTACAGTAACAATGTGAAAACTATTCCTGCTTTATTCTAGCAAACTTGGTGAAATAACTTGGTTTTAGGGTGCTGCATGGGACTGTATGCCTTCTTCTCCTTCAATAGCATATATTTTTCGACAATATACCTTTCTCGAAAATGCTGTCTAAATTTGTCCTGTAACAACTAGTCAACTATGAACAATGTACGCACCCGTCCCAATTTATCTTTCTTGTTTAACTTTTTTCGGTCAAATTGACCCAACTTTGACTGAAAATTTCACAAAGTGAATTTTTTAAAAATATTTATAGAAATTATATCATTAGAAAGTATGTTTAATGTACTTTAATATGTATTTTCTAGTTTTTGAAAATAATGAAAGAATAAGTTTTTATTTATGGTCAAAGTTGAGTCAATTTGACAATCAAAAGTCAAACAAGATAGATAAATTGGAACGAAGTACTAAAATTAAGCGTTGGTTATTTGTATCAAGTTTCTGCAAACCCTGTGTGTTTCACAATTTTTGTTTTATCAAGAACATAAAATTGACTAGATAAATAATATTGACCCATTGATATTGGCACTAGTGAAAAGTGAAATTATAGAAAAATCAGCAAACAAACCAATATAAATAAGGGAAACCTGAAAAATAACCAGCAGGTAAAAATAAAAACTAAAGAGTAAAAAGAATTCCAAACAAGCTCGCAGAATGACAATAGGTAACACAACATATGTCTACTACATGCGAAAAATAAAGCATCCATAACAAATTCTCTGAATAGCAATACATAACACGACATAACTCTACTCCATGCGAAAAAATAAAGAAGAAACATCATGTCTTAGGATTACTAATACATGACTTTCACCACCATTGTCTTATTTTTACTACTAATACATGACTTTCGCCATCATTACATGTCTTCAAACCTTACAAATGAAGGTTTTTCATTGCCATTTCATGTTATAAAATACCAGATTTGTAGGTAGGAATGTGAAAAAAGTGAGTTCACAAACACAATTACATAAATACAATGCCAAGACATATAGACGTTTAAACTTTCAAATAACAGAGTTTGATGGTCTTTCGACAGAAACCATTGTTTCTTTGCACTACAGCTAAACTTAGGACAGACGGATGGGCAAGAGAAAAAAATTCAAATTCCCATGAAGGGGTATAAAGTTAAACCACGTTCCTCGTGATTCTTATTACTAGTATACCCGAAAAGTTTCTTGTTCTTCTAGGAAATGCATCATAGCATGGCTTAGGTTCCTGAAATACTAGATGTAAAAGAAGCATCCTCAGATTGTAATGTGAATACCAATGTGATGCAAGATTATGGTATTACATGTGATTGGTATGTATGGGTTGCAATAGTAAAGGAAAACTAATGTTACAAAAAAAAAGTAAACCAAGAAAAGTTGCAACAAGGTCCAACATACAAGTACCATCTGATAGCCTCACATATAGTAAGTTCCTGACTTCCTGCAATTGCATCATCAGAGCAGAGAAACATTTGATAAAAGATAATCATGGTTTTGGGTGCAAAGAAGAAATGATTGAAATGTGTGATAGAGAAGAGCAGTGATCAAGTGGTTATTACAATCACTATGTCCGAGTGTCGAGTATCTAACACGGGTACTTGAGAAAATTGAAGAGTCGGGATAACATAATATAAGTATATATAATTGAAAGAATTACTTTACTTACCTAGAGAGCAAGGCAGCTATCAAGTCTACTAGGAGAATCAAGATCATAGATGTTATTTCTCAAGGAACTAACAATGAGATTTACAGAAGGGGGGTTGAATGTAAATCTCCAAACTTTTTCAAGTTTTGAGCAGTTTGTAAAAGCTAAGTGTATGAAGAACAAATATGTTTGAATTGCTTTGTGCAGGTGCAGACATGTGTATATTCAAGAACACAAATGTAAAGAACACACAAGTTTTAAAAACTTTTTTGGTGGATTGTTATTCCACCAGAGATGTATATTTCAGAAAATCTGTGATACAAAGAATTGTACACAGTTGCTTCCTAGTACAAACTAGATGATTTTATCTCTGAGTTCTTCTAAATAACTCTGGAAAATTCACCTCTAATTACTAGCTGCAACTTGGTTTATATTCCACCAAGTTTACAAGTGAAGACAAAAATAAATATAATTATAAAATTGGTCTTCACATGTTTTTTCTTCATTTCTCTATCCAATGTAATCCAAGGTAAATTGTGAATCTTTGAATACTTCCTTGTTTGCACCAGAATGGAAATGCTTCTCTTTCTTTGTTTCCTCCAAGAGGCTACCATAGTCCAATTGTCTGTCAACCCATGTGCCTCTATCAGCTTATGAATTGGCACTATCAACTGCTATGGAACTGAGCATTCATTGAAGTTTTCATCCGTTGATGGCTTTATCCGTTGATGCTCTTACCCGTTGATGTACCTATCTGTTGATACTTTAGTGATATCAGTTGATGCTTTAGCAGTTGAAGTTTATCCGTTGAAGCACTCATCCGTTGATGGATGTTATTCGTTGAAGCTTTAGAGACATCCGTTGAAGCTTTGTTTTTGATCCGTTGAAAGCCTTTAATTTATCAGTTGATACTACTTCACTTATAAAAAATTACAAGGTGTGAAATATTTACAATTACCCCTCCTATTTGCATATCCACTAGTAGTAAACATGACTTATAATTTCCTACAACTTCTAAGAATTATGGCTTAAATACAAAGACTGGAATGTGCTACAATACTGAACTTATTTCTAAGTAAAGCTACTCCATCAACGGATAGTTAAAGTGGTCTTATCCGTTCAGGCTACAAACACTAGTTTTCTACTTAAGTATTTTGTTTAACTTATCATCGAACTAATACACATATATTCCGAACAATCTCCCCCTATTTATGTCTACTAGAATTGTAGGCATAAATTCAGGGTTAACTTGATGATAACAAAACACTTAACAAATGTATGAATTAAAACTATGTAGAAATTCAAAAGTGCTACAAAAGTGTATGTACTGAGATAGAGTTGAAGATTTACAGTGTTTCCAAGGGTGCTCCTCTAGCCTGAGCAAATCATCTTCTTTTCCTTTGTTCCCTTATTTTCTTCCCTAGCCTCCTGTCATTTTCCTCTACTTGGAGTTGGAGTTGTCTGTAGAATTCAGCTTCATCTTCATCACTGATATCCAACATAGATTGCATGTCTTTGAGAGTTTCATTACTGGCAATCTTAAGCTGATCTTCAAGTCTGAAAAATCTTCTGACTCCTTTATTGTCTCTGAACTCCATCAACCAATGAGGTGATTTATGAATTATAATTCCATGCTCTGGGATGAGTAATGTTCTAGGCAAGGAATTTGACACTCTCCAAGTCTTCCTTATGCTGGCAATCTTGTTGAGAACCTCAGTCTTGGCAGCTCTGGTAAAACCAGTGTCCCTTTTTATAGCTGAGTGAACTTTAATCAAGGTAGAGTAGCCCTCATTTAGAATTCTTTGAAGAGGCCAAGTCCTTTCCACACTTCCTTTATATTTGAACACTAGCCTTTCTGGTGGCTGTCTATAGGCACATATTCCCCTTACTTCCTCCAGCTCATCCAGGTAGAGTTCAATATCTGAAAATTCTTTTATGTCACAAATGTGAACATAATCATCCTTTGAGATTTTTGGCTTAGGATTAGGCTTTTGTTTCTGAGTTAATTTCTTTGAGGTTATGGGAGGTATGGATTTTCTGATTTGTCTTTTCTGTTTCTTTGGTGGTAGAGGAGTGGTTAAGAAGGTAGGCAATTTGATGGTGTCCCAATCAATAGGTTCCTCTTTAGCAAATGATTGGTTCACCATGGATATTGATACTAGGATCAGCAACAAAAGGTTCAGGAAAGGAAGGTAGTGGTTTAGATTTTGATTGGATTTCTTCAGTGTTATCTTCACTCTTCTTTTTTGCCCTAGCCTTCTTTCTGTGACCCTTCTGTCATTTCTTTCTTTCCTCACTCTTTTCCTCCACACTTTCACCAACCATATTCCCCATATCCACATTTTTATTTTCAGCCTTGTTTTCTTCACTCTTGTCTTCAATCTCTTTCTTCTCTTCTTCAAGTTGGTTTGACTTTAGCTGTTTTTCAGGCTGTGCTTGTGCACTTTTGTCAGCCTCCAACTTTTTAGCTTCTTCCTTTAACCTCATGATCTCTTCCCTCTTGGCTATTGAGAATTTGGGATATCCTTGAATCACACAGATACTCTTTCCCTCTCTATAGATGATAGCCATATTCATTCTTTCCACTACATCCCTGGTCTCTTTGTGCTTTATAATATCACCACCCATAACTTTGTCTTCATCAGGCTTTGGAAGAGGAAAATCCACTTCTTTTAGCTGAGCAGGAGTTAGAGGGTTATTTGTAGAGGCCTTATTGAATCTAGTGGTTGGCTTGAGTACCATGGGCTTCAGGTTCCTTGTAGAAGTTTCTCCAAAATTATTCCTCCTTACTGGCTTTTGCTCCATAATTATTGGCTCAACTTTTGTGCTATGTTTCACAGATATAGATTTTGTAGTCGTAGAGCCAAACACTTGTTGCATCATTTCATCAATTCTCCTCATTTGCTCTTTCACCTTCATCTTAGCTGTTGCTATCTGGATTAGATCAATTCCATCAAGCTTTCCTTTGATTTGAAGTGTTGGAGAAGAGTGATGGCAGGAACTAGCACTTTTGATATTTGAATTTGTGTAGATTGCTCCCCTTCCCCTTTATTCTCCCCCTTTTATTATCATCAAGGAGAGGGGTCAAGCCCTGTGCTTGAGCCAGTTGCATGAGAAGACTTGTCTGAGACTGTTGATTCTAAAGAATGGTCACCATAGAGTCTTCAATAACTTGAACTCTTTGCTCCAATTTGGCCATCTTCTTTTCAGCATCTGATTCTTTTCTCAGTCTCAGCAAAAGCTCCTGCATAGTACCAAATGGCATAATTGCATCCAGCTTCAGTGTTGTGTAGGACTTCAAATCAGCTATATCCTTTTTGAGTTCATTCACACTTAGACCCTTTCTTAATTGTTGTAGCTTCATCAGGTGTAGAGAGTCTAAGTGGGCCTGCAGAATTGCCTTGGTGTCAGCATTTGTAGTTTCCAGAATGGCCTTTTGGATAGCCATGGCTTGTTTGACCAAGGGGACATTTAAGTGCCCTGGTGTGGACTCCTTGGCCAATGCCCATTCTGGTAACCCTGGAATAGAGCTTAGGCCTTCTTCTCCCTCTAAGCTCATGCTCCCATCAAAAGAACCAGAGTCATCATCATCAGAATTTACTCCAAATTCTTCAGATGGCTCTCCAGCTACAGAAGGCATCATGTTGATAGCAGTTTTATCCCTTTGTAGAGACTCTGAAGTGTGTACTAGATGTAGAGTCCTTTCTGCCTCCTCATTGCCCTGGGCAGCCAACAGTTGATAGGCTGACATAGGATGAGTAAAAGTGTCAGCATCCAAGGAAATATTATCAATTTCAGCTTTGTAATGTTGCTGAAATTGTCTTTTCTTTTCAGCATCATCCACAATCATTGACTCACTAGAAATGGCTGGATCCACCCTTATTTCTCCTGTACCTGCCTTTCTCTCATTTTCTCTCTTTTCTTGCATCAGGGGCTCCCCCTGGCTCACTCCCCTCACACCCTCACCTTCACCATCTAAGGTAGCACTCCTCTCACTCTCTTTTTCCACGCTGGAAGAAATATCATGCATGTTTAGACTCTCAAGCTCTCCTTTTTCCTGGGAGCAACCCAGCCTCTCACTCAAGTTTTCACTCCCTTCCCTCAGCCCTAGAAGTGATTGTACAGTTACCATGTCTTCTACACTTGGAATTAATTCAGTTGTTTGTGTAGAGACTATCAACAGATAAGGAATATCTGTTGAAGTTGAAATTGATGTCATCAACGGATAACTGCTGTTAAGCTTATCCGTTGAAGAACAACCACTTGTCAACAGATGAGGGATATCCGTTGAAGAAGGAAAAGAAGTAGAAATTGAAAGTGACATAATTGTTGAATCTGTGTGGATTGATTTTAAATTGAGTGACACGGATTCTTCAATTAAGTCTGAAAGAATTGGTTGGTGATCCAACAAATCATCTAAAAGATGATGATCACCAGTACTTGAGTGGGGCTCCTCCCTGAGTTGTAAAGAGGGAGAATCAGGAAGTGATGTGAAAATCATGTCCACATCCAGAGAAGGTGATGGAGAACTTTGTGTTTGATGTGTATCGATTGTGAGAGAATGGGGCTGTGACTCCATATTTGTTGGAGCCACATCAAACTGAATTTGGGAAGGCATAGATACAAGTGATTGTATATGTGCAGTGTGTGCACCCAGTGATGAATCTAGGGTTTTGGCCCTCTTTCTCCTTGTGAAGGCTTTTATGGGTGAGTGTTTGGCTTCAGTGTCCCTCCCCCTTTTGTTTTGCGTCCCTAGTTGGGGACTATTTTCAATAGCTACACCCTTTTGGGAGGGTACAACTAGGTATGAGTCTGAATCCTTTTCAACCACCATAATCTTTTGAGAGAATGGGGCTTGGCTAGTTTGGGTAACACTAACCTCTCCTACCTTATTCTGGGGTTTTCTTTATGTTCACCCCTTCCCTCACCACTAACACCCTGTTCACTCCCCTCAGGGTTTATAGTAGTTGTTACAACTGTTGTCTTTTGAAAGACAACAGAGGTGACTTTCTTTGACTTGGATTTGGAAATTTTGGGTTTGGTGGCCTTAGTAGGAATCTGTTGGGGGCATTGACACAGATCCCATGGCCACACTTGAAGATAAAGAAATGGAAGGGTTGGAAGTAGTAGAGTTGAAGAAGTATTTACCTCACTTATCTGAGGTGCATCCATTATTCGTAAGTATACCAATGGCACCTTACTGTTGAGGTTGATCCTTAGAAGGTCTGCAAGGACCCTCTTCTCTTGTACCCAGCTTTTGAGCTTATTACTCTCATTATTGATTACCATACCTTCAGCAATATGGTTAGCCAATAACATAAAGAATCTAGCATAATAGATGTTTTGAGCTCTATTAGCCTTGTTACCTAATCTGGTACCAAATTCTAGCATCACTGATAAAGGCATCACTGAGAAAACTTCACTCCTTCCTAAGGCCTTTTCTCTTAATACTACCTAAACTAGTGGAATCAAGGGAATAGCCTATGGAATCTAACATGCTAGATACATCACTATCAGTGTGTGGTGTTATGACATTATTTTCAGGTAATTTAAAGCAAGACTGTATATCATCAGAGTTAATACAGTAGTCCTTACCTTTGAGAGAGAAGGAGATGATCATATCAGTGGAGTTGAACTCATCAGTTGTCCATATCTCCTCAACTACCTCACAGTATATTGTTGGGGCCTCCAGCATTGCATAGCTCAGTTTACAGTTCTTGATGAAGTCCATCATCTTGTGGTAGTCAGAGTGAGCTTCATTCTTTTCTACCAATGCTACAAAATTGTCTTCTCATAGACAAACCCGGATTGGGACATCACCTTTACTACTGGTGCCATTTTTTTGGGTATGAAGTTGTAGAGAAAAATTGAGAGTTTTAGGAGAGAAGGAGAGTAAAAGTTTTTGAAAATTCAAGAAAGCGTAAAGTGAAAATAAGAAATCAAAGGGGGTTTTATACTTTCTCAAATTAAAACATAAAGAAAATGATTAAACAATTTTTTGGGTAAATTACAGCCGTTTAAGAATTAAAGAAAAACTGTAGGTATTCTAAAAACTACCCATTAATACATATACATACAGCTGTATACATGTATCAACGGATAAGAGAATAGAATCAACGGCTGTGATTCACTTGAATCGACTGATGTGACACTTCAACGGATAAGGTAAACTGTCATCCGTTGAAGAGTAACACAATTTTATCCGTCGAAGGATAAAATTTCCAGAAATGTATTTATCTTTCAACGGATAATGGACATCCGTTGATAGAACAACTTTGGCTTTCAACGGATAGGGAATATCCATTGATAGAATAAACTTTACTTAAAGCCAACTTTGCTCTTGCAACAAATTCATTTCAGGCTGCATGACAAATTACAATTTGGACATAAATTTAAGAATAATTAAGCATACCTAGCTCACTTACCAACCTTGTGAATGTTGATTCATCAAGTGGCTTGGTAAATATGTCTACAATTTATTTTTCACTTGGAACAAAATAAAGTTCCACTCTACCATTCATCACATGTTCCCTTATGAAGTGGTATTTAATGTCAATGTGCTTGGTTCTTGAATGTTGCACTGGATTTTCAGTAATGGCAATAGCACTTGTGTTGTCACAGAATATTGGAAATTTGTCAACATTTAACCCATAGTTAAATAGTTGATTCCTCATCCATAATATCTGTATACGGTAACTACCAGCAGCAATGTACTCAGCCTCTGCTGTTGATGTAGAAACAGAATTTTGTTTCTTACTGAACCATGACACAAGCTTATTCCCTAGAAATTGACAGGTGCCAGTTGTACTTTTCCTGTCTATTTTGCAACCTACATAATCTGCATCTGAGTATCCAATTAGATCAAAACCAGACTCTCTAGGGTACCAAATTCCTAGATTTGGTGTCCCTTTGAGATATCTGAAAATTCTCTTAATATCAACTAAGTGAGATTCTCTAGGATCAGCTTGAAATCTAGCACAAAGACATGTAGCAAACATTATATCAGGTCTACTAGCAGTTAAATATAGAAGTGAACCAACCATGCCTCTATAGCTTGTAATGTCCACAGACTTTTCAGCCTTGTTTAATTCAAGCTTAGTGGCAGTGACCATGGGAGTTTTTGCAGATGAACATTCCATTAAATCAAACTTCTTTAAAAGATCATAAATATATTTAGTTTGACTAATGAAAATTCCACCACTAACTTGTTTAACTTGTAAACCAATAAAATAAGTTAGTTCTCCCATCATGCTCATTTCATATTTATCTTGCATCAATTTAGCAAACTTTTTACAAAGTTTATCATCTGTAGAACCAAATATAATATCATCTACATAAATTTGAACAAGTATTGTAGAGCCATTAACATTTCTAAAGAAAAAAGTTTTGTCAACAGTACCTCTTGTGAAGTGATTATCTAGAAGAAATTTTGACAAAGTCTCATACCAGGCTCTAGGTGCTTGCTTTAGTCCATAGAGTGCTTTCAACAGATAATACACATGGTCTGGAAAATTTGGATCTTCAAACCCTGGAGGTTGACTCACATAGACTTCTTCCTCCAATTCTCCATTCAGAAACGCACTCTTGACATCCATTTGATAGACTTTGAAATTGGCATGGGCTGCATAGGCTAGAAAAATTCTGATGGCTTCAATTCTTGCAACATGAGCAAATGTCTCATCAAAATCTATTCCCTTTTATTGAGAGTAGCCCTTGGCAACCAATCCAGCTTTATTCCTTATAACGATGTCATTTTCATCCATCTTGTTTCTGAACACCCATTTTATGTCAGTAGAACTCTTGTTCTTTGGATTGGGTACCAGCTTCCATACTTTGTTCCTATCAAATTGGTTTAGCTCCTCTTGCATTGCTAAAATCCAATCTGGATCCAATAGAGCTTCTTCCACTCTCTTAGGTTCCTCCTGTGATAGAAAGCTACTGTATAGACATTCATCTTCAGTAGCCCTTCTTGTTTGCACTTCAGATGTTGCATCACCAATGATCAATTCAAAGGGATGACTCTTGGTCCATTTCCTTTGAGATGGTAGATTAGCTTTAGATGAGGTGGCCTCAGTATTGTCATGATGTGAGATAAAGTGTTGATTAGTTGAGACTCCCCCTGAGTTGTTGGTCCTTTACAGGGAACTAGGAGTTCTATCAACTGATGATCTAATTTGATTATCCGTTGATGAACTATGATCAACGGATGCTCCATTATGTACTTCAACGGATAATGCATTTTGTCTTTCAATGGATGCTACATTACTTCTGTCAACGGATGCTGCATTACTTCTTTTAACGGATGCTGAGTTATGACTTCTGTCAACTGATGCAGCATTTTGTGCATTATCCAAAGGCAAATTTTGAGTCCTTTTTGAAGTGTCTTCTCCATCATTCTCATCTTCACTGTCATCATAATATATCTCAATGTTATCAAATTTGAGTCCTTCATGGTGACCCTCATCTGTTAGTCCATCAATCTTTTTATCGTCAAACACAACATGCACATATTCCATAACAATGTTGGTTCTTAGATTGTAGACCCTATATGATTTTCCAGCAGAATAACCAACAAATATCCCTTCATCAGCCTTTGCATCAAACTTGCCTTTGTGGTCAGGTTGATTCCTCAAAATGTAGCATTTGCAACCAAAGACATGAAGAAAATTTAAAGTTGGTTTTCTTCTCTTGAATAATTGATAGGGAGTCATGCCTTTTGCTTGATTAATTAGAGAAATATTCTGAGTGTAACATGCACAGTTAACAGCCTCAACCCAAAAATATGTTGGGAGTTTTGACTCTTCAAGCATTGTTCTTGCAGCTTCAATTAGTGATCTATTCTTCCTCTCCACCACACCATTTTGTTATGGAGTCCTTGGAGCTGAGAACTCATGCATGATCCCATTTTCTTCACAGAACAACCTCATGGTAGAATTCTTGAACTCAGTTCCATTGTCACTCCTGATATTCCTTACTTTGAAATCTGGATGATTGTTGACTTGCTTGATATGATTGATAATGATTTCACTAGCTTCATCCTTTGAACCAAGAAAATAAGTCCATGAAAACTTTGAGAAGTCATCTACAATCACTAGGCAATATCTTTTCCTTGAAATTGACAATACATTGACTGGTCCAAAAAGATCCATGTGTAGCAGTTGTAATGGTTCATCAATTACTAATTCAAGCTTCTTACTGAATGATGCTCTCTTTTGCTTTCCAATCTGACAAGCATCACACAGTCCATCCCTTGAGAATTCCACTAGTGGCATTCCTCTAACTAAGTCCTTTTTGACTAGATCATTCATTTTCTTGAAATTCAGATGGGACAACTTCTTGTGCCATAACCAACTTTCATCTTGACTTGCTTTGCTAAAAAGGCAAGTGATTGATTCTGCATCTGTAGAGTTGAAGTCAGCCAAGTACACATTCCCTTTTCTAACTCCAGTTAGAACCACTTTGTTGTCCTTCTTGCTGGTAACAATACATGCTTCAGAATTGAAGGAAACAGTATTCCCTCTGTCACATAGTTGACTGATGCTCAATAGATTATGTTTGAGACCATCAACTAGTGCAACTTCATCAATGATGATATTTTCCTTTGAAATCAGGCCATATCCCATAGTAAACCCTTTGCTGTCATCTCCAAAGGTTATGCTAGGGCCAGCTCTCTCCTTGAACTATGTGAGCAGGGTGGAATTTCTTGTCATGTGCCTTGAAAAACCACTGTCCAAGTACCATAGATTCCTTTTTTTTCCCTGCACATAACAAAATCAAATCAAGTTGATTTTGGTACCCAAGTTTCCTTGGGTCCAGCCTTGTTAGTCTTTTTCCTAGACTTCACACTTTCTGCACCTTTTGACTTAGGTAACTTTGAGCCAACCTTGGTCTTAGATGTAAATGGTTGAAGTGTAGGGTTAGTCACAGAATTATTTAGTACATTTGGTTGAATTTGATAAGGCATGGATTGTGCAAACATGTTATTCCATATAGGCATATTGTATGGCATTTGCGGCATACTAAATGCAGCAAAATAAGGATTATTAACATATGGCATGTTTGTAAAATGTGCATGAGGATTCTGTTGAGACAGAACATGCATGTCATGCAATGGTGACATAGACATATTAGGCATGGAAGGAGTTAAAGGCATGGGAGCATTCTTAACAGATTTGCAGTTAGCAGATAGATGATTAACACTACTACAGTGCACACAACTTTTTCTAGGAGCATACTTATCAGGCGTGTAGTTGTTATGTTTGTTAATCCCAACCTTCTCAGTTCTATTGTATTTTCTTTTAGTTTCATTTTTATCCTCAACTAAATTAAGCCTATTCTTCAACTGATCTAAAGTCATGTGTCCTATATTCACCTTACTAGCATCTTTGGATGTGCTAGCTTCTTCTTTGACAAAGTTCTTGGAAATTGAACCAAATTTCTTATTGAGATTTTTCAAATTATCCTTTTTAGAATCATTTTCCTATTTCAGCTGATGAGCCTTCAACGGATGCTCTTTTTCTTCCAACGGATAACTTTCATCATCCGTTGATTCCACATCTGTTGACAGTCCATCAACTGTTTCCATTTTCTTTTTGTTTTTCTTCCAGGCATTCTCACAGAATGATTCAATTCCTTGAACTTTGACAATTTGAGCATTAACATCCCTAGATGTTTTCCAGGCCTTGATTACCTCTTGCTCACGTTCTAGTTGTTTAGAAATAATTTCAACTTTCTTAACAGACTCTTCTAGTTCATCCTCAACAGACAAGCATTTGATTTTAATCTTTTTAATCTCAATCACCTTACCCTCTAACACAGCATTCCTATCACTTAAGAACACATTATTCTCTTTAATTCTCATGTTCTCTTTAGTCAGTGATATGTCAGTGAAGACATATCATTTATAGCTTCATTGCATTCATCTTTAGAAAGCTATGAAAGATCGGTAGTGATTACCTGGTTGCTTGATGAACTAGTTTCATTCTCATCAGAATCAACCATCGGAGCTAAGTTAACATACTCCACATCATCATCTTCATTGGCTCCATCAACTGCCCAGTCATTCTCATGAGTCAGTAAATCCCTTTTCTTTTGTTTGAGCAACTCAAAATACTTCTTCATGTAATCCACTTGCTCAAATTTCTTCTTATCAGAAGTTTGCTTTCTGCACTCACTTGCAAAGTGTTCACTAATGCCACAGTTATAACACTTGAACTTTGACTTGTCCACCATGTTCTTGTTTGGCTTAGTGGCTCTAGTGTTTTTCCTGAATTTCATCATTGCAAATCTTCTGGACTAGAAAAGCTAGATGTTCATCAACTCCATCAGAGTCATCTTGAATGGAATTGTCTTCAACTTCAGTTACTTGCTCCTTTCCCTTGCTTGTGCCAATTTTGAGACTTGGCATAGTCTTGACTTCATTCCTGATTTCATTTCTCTCATCCTCAACTACAAGTGCAACTGATCCACTCTTTTTCTTTCCCTTCTCCAACAACTCATCTTGCTCCATCTCAAGCTCATAGGTCTTCAAAATTCCATATAGTCTTTCAAGTGTGAAGTCCTTATAATCTTGAGAGTTCCTCAGTGAAACAGTCATAGGTTTCCATTCCTTTGGTAGAGACCTTAGAAATTTTAAGTTGGAATCCTTAACTTGGTACACTCTTCCATACAGCTTCAATCCATTCAACAGTTTTTGAAATCTATTGAAAGTATCATTCAATGATTATCCTTCTTCAGAATGAAAGTATTCATACTGTTGAATGAGAAGCTGCATTTTTATTCTCTCTAACTTGCCCAGTACCTTCACAAATGAGTTGTACAGTATCCCAAATTTCCTTAGAAGAGAGGTTGTTAATGACATTATCAAACATGTCTTTGTCTAGGCCATTAAATAAAATGTGCATGGCCTTCGTGTCCTTGTGAACCTCTTCAATATCTTCAGGAGTCCATTCTGCTCTTGGCTTGGGAATAGACTATCCAACAGCAACTGTGGCACTAGCAACTGTGGCCACTTTATGAGGGATGTGAGGATCATTCTCAATGCAGTTTATGTAGCTTTCATCTTGAGAGAGAAGATGTAGATGCATCTTCACTTTCCAGTGATGATAATTATCCTTTTTCAAGACTGGAATCTTCACTCCAATATCCTTCTTACTCATGGTGTTAGTAGAATAGATCTTTACACTCTTTGTATGTCAAGAGCTTGCTCTGATACCAATTGTTATTTTTCAAGGAACTAACAATGAGATTTATAGAAGGGGGGTTGAATGTAAATCTCAAAACTTTTTCAAGATTTAAGCAGTTTGTAAAAGCTAAGTGTGTGAAGAACAAATGTGTTTGAATTGCTTTGTGAAGGTGCAGACAGATGTATATTCAAGAACACAAATGTAAAGAACACACAAGCTTTAAAAACTTTTCTGGTGGATTGTTGTTCCACCAGAGATATATATTTCAGAAAATCTGTGATACAAAGAATTGTACACAGCTGCTTTCTAGTACAAACTAGATGATTTTCTCTCTGAGTTCTTCTAAACAGCTCTGGAAAATTCACATCTAATTACTAGCTGCAACTTGGTTTATATTCCACCAAGTTTATAAGTGAAGACAAAAATAAATACAATTATAAAATTGGTCTTCACATGTTTCTTCTTCATTTCTCTATCCAATATAATCCAAGGTAAATTGTGAATCTTTGAATACTTCCTTGTTTGCACCAGAATGGAAATGCTGCCCTTTCTTTGTTTCCTCCAAGAGGCTACCACATTCCAATTGCCTCTGTCAACCCATGTGCCTCTGTCAGCTTATGAATTGTCACTATCAACTGCTATGGAACTGAGCATCCATTGAAGTTTTCATCCGTTGATGGCTTTATCCGTTGATACTCTTATCTGTTGATGTACCTATCAGTTGATGCTTTAGTGACATCAGTTGATGCTTTAGCAGTTGAAGCTTTATCCGTTGAAGCTTTAGAGACATCTGTTGAAGATTTGTTTCTCATCCGTTGAAGGCCTTTAATTTATCAGTTGATACTACTTCACTTATACAAAATTACAAGGCATGAAATTTTTACAATTAGCCCTCCTATTTGCATATCCACTAGTAGTCAACATGACTTATAATTTCCTACAACTTCTAAGAATTATAGCTTATATACAAAGACTAAATGTGCTACAATACTAAACTTATTTCTAAGTAAACGTACTCCATCAACGGATAGCTAAAGTGGTCTTATCCGTTGAGGCTACAAACACTAGTTTTCTACTTAAGTGTTTTGTTTAACATATCATCAAACTAATACACATATATTCCTAACAATAGAGTTTGGAAGAAAGCGGAGTGACAAGCACTGCCTTAGAGCATCTCCAATAGAGGTTACCAAGGTGTTGTTAAATCTTATGTGGCATGGTACCCTTGGTTGCCAACCTATTGGAGTTGTATGGTTAGCAAGAGGTTACCTATCAAGATTGCCAAAACTTGTCAACTTCTTAAAATGGTTAAAATACATATACAAATGTAAAATATTTATATCAATAATGCATTTTTTAGTTTATGAATCATTTTATAATTTTTTTTTGCTAAATGAATCATTTTACAATTTAATTTAAGGGACCACATAGGCAACAATTAAAGGTTACTAATTATTGGAATAGAATATTGTCAAGTTGATATAAAATTGAGTGAAAATAAAATATTAATATATATGATCATTTGGCAAAGTTGGCAATTAGCTTAACAACCCCTTATTGGAGATGCTCTTAGTGTCTCTTTAAATAGCACTGCATGAATGAACAATGGTTTGACGGTCCTTATGTAATATACATGAATTTTAGATAATAATAATAATAATAATAATAATAATAATAATAATAATAATAATAATAATAATAATAATAATAATAGGTGATGAATTTGATTTAAGTTAAAATAGGAATTATAAAGAATTTGTTTGAGTTAATAATAATTAGATTAGAATAAGGAGTCTTTGTAAAATTATAAATATTCAGCACCCCTATTAAAACAAACATATATATTATTATTAAAATCCTAGATTAGGGCGAGAAAGAAAAGGAGAGACAGAGGAGCGGAGAGAAAACAGAGTAGAACAAAGCAGCGCTGAGCAGTCTTGTGCACTAGTAGCAAAACAAGTAAGACATGTGCACTAGTAGCAAAACAAGTAAGACATTTTTTTATTTTTATAAGGACAAGATGATTAAATATTGATATTTGTGCAATTTTTTATTTTTATAATGACAAGATGATTAAATATAGATATTTGTGTGAATAAACCCTTTTCCAGGTTAAGATCATGTGAGTATTATTTGTAGTTCTTGTTAGTTAAGGTAGGCCTAACTTTATATGAGTTGTATTTATGATTTAATGTGGTGATTGCTTCACATTTTTTTATATATAATTATTTGTTTTAATGATTTTAAGTCACGATGATTTGCACAAAGACATCCTTATATACAGTTTCAATCACATATTTATACAAGAACTTGATTTATAATACTTAATCTTTAGATTATTTTTATAATACATAATGTTATTTTAATTGTTACATGAATTGCATAGTTGATATTGAATGTATGCGTATTAGTATGACTACCATACTCCTAAGTTGTCCAATTTATATGTTTCCGGTTGATCAAATAAGATAATTAAAATAATGAGTGTGTTCATATTAAGCCAACATATGTGAATCAGTTGTGTAATATTTAGTAATATTAAAATAGGAGATAGCATGTGCGGGACTAAAAGATTATTTTTTAATATATATAAAAGTGCTCTAACTTGTGTTCATATGTCTATGTCTTGTATACTATTTTATTTATTAGCATAATCACCTCCTGACTAGTATATATACATTCATGTGAATTTTTATAAACTAGTTAATTAGTATATAGTAAAACTGATTTTATATGCACGTCTCGACTCCATAACAGGGTATAAATATCTATAAAAATAATTTACAGGTAGTAATGATTAAATAATAAATTATTAAATAAGATGCATATTAATCATATATTATGATTTTGTATTTAGAACGCGTGCTACTGTTTATGCGTTTTTCAAAATTTATCTATGACACCCTCTGTTTTGAAAATTTAAATTATTTGTCTGGTATGATTTTAAATTCTGCCAGAATTATTTTATTTGGACCCTTAGTGTGATTTAGGGTATACCGAGTTAACCAGCTGTAGGGGGACTACAGTCATGTTATTGCGGCACCAGTGACATGACACTTCCGTGACAGTGAGATTGGTCACGGCATATCCTTCTGTTAGCTCTTGGGAGGAGTTTTTGCGCATTTAATATTTGTTCAGGATACGTGGGTGCACCCAGAGTTTGATTTATGATTTGAATTATGGTGACGTTGTATATGTTGTAGACGTTATTCATTCTGTTGCACACATTAGGTATCCAATGATGTGTGTATTTGTATCTGTTCTGATCTCGGTATGAAATATCATAACTTCTCGTTACTTCAGCCTTGCTGTATTTGCTTTATTATTAATTGCAGATTATTTATTTCTGATCTCTTTGTTTTGTAAACTGTATTCCAAATCCGTACTGGGCATTTGGCTCATGCCATATTCTTTTTTTGGCAGGTGCTTAGGGGGATCTGGGACTGTGTGGTGGAGAGCTACCCCATTTATCGATTAGGATTTCAGACTTCATCATTATCTAGACTTAATTATTTAATTAGAAATTCTACATTTATATTATAGGTTTAGAAAGTTTGGAGATTTAATAATATTTGAAGATTATTGATTGTTTAATTATTGTTAGAAATATACTACTGCTATGTTTAATATCCCCTTCTAATTAAAGAAGGGGGTATTACACCTTATAACAGGAAGCAATCAAGCAGAATATGTCAGTGCCTAAATGTACCAAAGATTCATAACCGTAGAAAGTTGGATAAGATTCTTCTGAGGCTACATCAGGTGACACTTCCAACCATTATTTGGCGGCTATATGTTAGGAGCAAGTCTAATTCCACACTGATATGATATTGTTCGCTTTGAGCTGAGCCGCACCGGTTTATTTTTGGGTCACCCCCAAAATTCTCGTACTAATGAAATTATCTAACTGCTTATATTCTAGCAAACTGCTCCTCCCACAAATGATGTGGGAAAACTCTTAACAATAAGCCATGAAAAATTCCTTAAGTTCGCGCCCATGAACATATATAACCCCGTGTATTACGGGATCAAATTTCAAAAACCAGCCTCCAAACTCCTCCGCTATACACTCCCATTGTTGTTGTTTCCGAGAAGGATAATACCACCATGGAATTGGTGCAACTAACATCCTGGACTGTACAAGGAAGGGCTGAGAAACCACCAGTAACATCTGGAATATAGTAACCAGTAGTGTTGACAAAACTACCAGTAGAGACTCTTTGTTGGGCTTGCACTAGAACACGATGGTTATCTACTGAATCACAATCCATAATCCCTCTCCTTTTTTCTGCACCAGCCTTTCCTTTTTGAAAAAGGCCACAAATGTCATTGCCCTCAATGTCACTTTCCAAAAAGTTGGCCCTAATCTATAACTCTGTAAGTCAGGGTATATTGAACTTGGATTTTAAAGGATTTTTTTTATTCATTTAACTAGGATTTAAAAAAATAAAATGTATCAGAATTTTATTGTATTCAACTGGGATTTTAAATTATGTTACAAAATCCGATGGTATTCAATCAGAATTTTAAATTATGCTTAAAAATCTGATGGTATTCAACTGAGATTATTTAAAATCCATTAAAATATGATGGTATTGACGAATTTTATTAGACTTCATAAATTGATGGAATTTGTGGGATTGTTATTTTATGGTTTTTGAAATCCCACCATAATTCATGAGATTTTGAAGGATTGTGTTTAAATCCTAAAGACTCTTCATCAACTTTACGATATTTTATTTAGAATCCGCGTAAAATTAAAACAAGATATAATCTATTAAAATCTCAGTTCAATACACCCCCTCAGTTTCAATTCATGTTTTTGTTAAATATAAAAACTCATTCTCATTTAACGTTTTTAACATTTTTTCTTATTTTTTTTAATTTATTACATAACTGATTATCATGTTTGCAGACCCAAAACAACACTTGATATTAGGTTTTTAATAATAAAACATATATTAAACATACGTTTTTAATTATTTTTAATAATATTTTATATTTTCATATCTTTTTATTGGCTTTCAAAAACTTTAAATTTTAAATTAATTTTTTAAAATTCAATCATGGGCCCTATTTTACTTTTTTTAACATTTTAGGGTTCACCAATTCCCTTTTGGGTTTTAGAAATATTAAAAAATAAATTAATAAAAGATAACCCTAAACTCTAGAGTCTAAACCCTAGTTTAATTACTAGGAACCAAACTCTAATTCCTTACCCTTTTTAATATTTTAGGGTTAACCAATTCTCAATTTGGGTTTTAAAAATATTAAAATAGTTATTAATCCGAATAAAATATGAAACAAAATATCTGTTAAAATAAAGTTTTAAACTTGAAAATATAACATTATCTAGCATTTTGGAGGGAAAAAGGAAAAAAAAAAATAAAACCAAAAGCAAAACGCAAATCCAAAATGAGTTCATACGAAAAACTCAACTTGAGGTTGTGTTCCCCCTAAACATGAATTAATGTTGCGTTTTCAGTTTAAAGTAAAAAATTGAAAATGTAACACGCAACTCCGTTTTTCATTAAAAAGAAAAACATAATACGAAACTCCGTTTTGGACTGATATTTAGGGTTATCTTTCCCCAAAATGACGTGGAGGGTCATTCTCAAATTGTGACATATAAGTCACCACCCCTCCTTTTTCTGTTCTGAGAGCTATTCTTTTTCTTGCTACCAAGCAAATCAAGAAAATATTTTTAGATGAAAATCCGAAAATAAAAAACATTTTCCAACAAAACAAATAAATTAAAGGTTCTAAAATTTTTAATGTGCCTGTAATATTAAGCTAAGTTTCGATGACTATATTGTAATTTGTAAATACATATTTACTCGGTATCATACTAACATGTCTCCATACAAATATGTAACAAGTGTGATGGCCAATACAAATATGTAACAAGTGTGATGGCCAAAGTTAACCCAGAAAAATAGATTCAAACATTTGCTTTGAGACTGAAGTGTTTAAACCAGTGTTGTGGAAATCGGCCGATCCGTCGATAAATCGCCCGATATATCGGCAGAATTGCTTCTCACGATCTTATTTTCCTGAATAGGTGGATTACCCGGTTTGGGTAAAATTGGGTCAAATAGCGGGTCAAACCTGTTAAAATCGGATCACCCAAAAATTTACAGATTGAAAAATGTAATACTCAAAAGATGATTAGCACTCACGACTTTGGTAGAGAGAGAAGGAAAATCATCCTTTAAGCTGCGCTGTAGCTTCTTGAAACTAATCGGTCTATCTTCCATTGATTTTTCTTCCGGAGGCGAAGTGAAGAAGGCTAGTGAAATCAAGACTCCAATAGGTGTGAAGAAAAGAAGAAAATGAATTGATTTTAGGTATTGATTTTAGGTGTGAAGCCACCTAAAATCAAGGGTAAGAAAATCCAGAGTACTCCCGAACGAAGAAGAAGAAACCTTCAAAGTATGCCGCAAGTTGCAACTAAGAAATACTAATAGATATTTATGCATAGTGTGAGCAATATGTTCAATTTCTAATATCTACATAATTTGTTTTAATATCTAATATATGCCAATGTTCTTGAAATTAGGATCTAATAAAAATATATTTGTAAATAAATAACTAATATAATTATAATAATATATTAATATAATTTAATAAATAATTTATCCAATTTTTACTCGAATTAATCCTTCCGATTCCATAGCTCGACCGATATTCACTGATTCCCGATTTTTACAACACTGGTTTAAACTGACTTTGAAGATAAGCCGTAAAAAGTAAATGAAGCTATCGTTTGATTTTTGTCACAGTTACGAAAATCGGTGTGTTAAATCTTTAGTAGTAGAAAATTTGTATTTTTGGAAAAAAAATGTAAAAACATTATTTTTGCATATAAAAATCTAAAAAATGTACTTTTTTTTAATTTTTGGAGTAATGATATTGATTTGAGTTTTTTTTTTTTAAAAAAAAGCCAAAGCCAAAAATATTTTTGCAAAACTACTGTCATTTTTAAAAAAACTGCTAAAACACCTTTTTATTTGCAAAAATCCTATATTTTTTTATTTTGTTTTCCAAAATAAGGTTTTCTGCAATTCGATTCAATTATATGCAATATTCGGTAAGTTTACACAACTCCATGCAACCTCGTACAGTCTCAAATTCAACCAAAAAACACGATTCAAATAGTTGCATGTCTGCTTGAATTTGGTTGATTCCTAATTTTCGCAAAAAAATCTGAAAATAATAAAATAGCAAAAAAATTAAAAAAAAATAGTATTTTTGGTAATTTTTTTATTATTTTATAAAATTCTATCTAGGTCTGAATTTTTTTCAAGAAAACCTAATTTTAATATTTGAATAAGTTTTATTCTCTCGTATATATGTATATTCCAAAATGTTCGTTTATATAAATTTTTTTTAAAAGAAATTGTGAAAATTCTAAATATAATCAAATACGGTCATATTTGATAAATCAATCTCATTTTCGTTAAAATATAATTTTCTTTCCTTTTGAACCAATTTTTTTAAAAGTACAGGAAACTTCCCTTTTCCAAATGTCAAATTCGACCAGTATCGTTCAAATTTAGGAGCAAAAAATAATATAATTAGCGAAAAATTATCGTCATATTTTGGTAATGATGAATTCGACCATATAAATATACCGGTCAAATTTAGTCGTACAAAAATACCGGTGAAAATTTTAATTAAATTCAACAACACTATTTTAACCAGATTTAAATTCGACCCTTAATGATTATATATTTACCGGTACTCAGTCAAACATTCATTAAGTTGACCATTAATTCAACGAAATAGGCTAGTTAAATTTGTATAACTATATTAAGCCTTTATTGTAGTAAAATTTGTGGAGAAGACAAGATCTCGGCTTTTATATTTTATTAGTATTTGAACAGGCATTCCTAATTGCTAAGATGCTCTCACCGTAGTCAAAAGTAGATGTTATAGAATATATTATAATAGTAGTTTATCCAATTATTTATTATTTTATCTTTTAATAATAATTTAAATATACTATTACAGTACAACTTTGATGTTATAATCAAATCTATTTGTTCAAAAAATTACAATACATTAATATTTCAGGATAAATTATATGTCCCCATAAGATTTCTAAAAGAAAAAAGTTGGTTACGGAAACTTTTTAGAATACATGTTATGTTTTTTTCAATTCAGCATCTTTTTTTTTAAATAAATAAATAAATATCGATCTCTTTTTTATTTTATTTTCTGTTCTAAATAATTACTTTGCTCATTTGCAGTCCATCAGATTCACTTTTAATCCCTAACTAGCCTAAAACCCGGACGATACATGAATTATTTTTAATATTACATAACTTTTTTTAATATAATTTGAAATCAAAAATTTTAAGTTATGAAACTTATTTATTTAAAATTTTAATAATATGATTCGATAATATTTATTAATATACACATACGTGTATAAGTTAATTATACTACAGTTTTAAAAAATAATGTAATTATTAAAATTTATATTTTCATTGATATTTATAAGTGTATTTACGAAAAATTATTATATTTAATTAAAGTAAATTTTAGCTCAAATCTATAGTATATGAATTGTCATTAGTCTTAACTGACCATATTTAACAAACTATATCCAGATTTATGTCAGTTTAATATGTTTAAACCCGAATAAATGGTAACATTTTGTGTTAATGGCAAAAAGATTTAGTAATTATACTTACTATTTTGTTTAATTTTATTTTAGCCCGAGATGATTATTATTTTAATTTAGACCGAATGGATAATATATATTATTTTATTTTAGTTTGATGACATGATATCGACCACACAAATTTCTTTTCAAATTTATATTTTGTTATAGTCCGGTTCAATAATAAATATTTATATCGGGATCAATAATATTTATAAATTTATTTTAGCCCAATTTTTCAAATTCAACTAAATATATGTAATTTTTTTAATTTTTTATTTAAAATTGGATCAATAGTATAATTTTGTTTAGTCTGACCGGTAATTTAATGACATTATATCGACCCCACGAATTTCCTTTCAAATTTTAATTTTATTATAGTCCGGTCCAATAATATAATATTTTTAGCGGGATCAATAATATATTTTATTTTATTTTATCCCAATTATTAAAATCCATTTAGTTAACAATATGTAGTTTTTAATTTTTTATTTAAAATTGGATCAATATTATAATTTTGTTTAGCTCAGCCGGGTGAATTTTATATATTATTCCGTTTCAATAAAAAGCATTAGACATATTATAATTATATTATGAATATTTATCTATTTGTGAGAGTGTTTTAATTTAAATATTATTATTATTACGGTGACCAAACCGACTATCAACCAAACTTTCATTATTTCGTCCCTAATATAATAGTATAGATAGATATTATCGAAGATTGATAGATTGATAGATATATAGATAATCAGTATATATTAAAAAGAATTGTCCATAATATTTTTAGAGAAAAATTTATTTTATTTGGAGAAAATAAAAAGACAACATGTTTTACTTAAGAAAGATATAGATTAAAAAGAATTGTCTAAAATATTTGTAGCAAAAGAGTTGTTTTAGTTGGTTAAAATAAAAAAAGCAATATATTTTACTTTATATTGGTTAAATATTAATTAAGTAAGAGCAATTGGGTAAAATTTTAATTTTTTTTTAATAAAGGGTAATTATGTAATTGAAGGAAAGATCTTAAAATTTTGTATTTAATAGAATAATATAAATAGATAAATAATTCGACTAAAAAATCAAATAATTTTTCTTTATTTGTTTATGTAATTGAATTGTAAGATAATGTTTACTTTAAGTATATTTGTCGTTAGTAAAAATTATATAAAACAAATATTTTTTACTGTGGACTCGTATAAAATATATATGTGACAACTATTGGTTAGAGCTGCAGATGGTTTTGACTTTTGCATGAAAAAAATAATTTATTAGTTATTAGTAATTATAATTTTATTAATCGATTTCATATATTTAGAGAAGTTGTTTTAATTAATATATATAAAAAATATAACATATTATAGTTGAAAACGATTTTTATTTCTTTTTATATAATAATTCGATTACTAAGACTAATAAAAATTTTAAGTAAAATAAGGGTAATTTAGTAAATTCAGCTTGTACCAAAATATAGGTACCGATATCAAAAATTTTAATGTTTCGTTTTTTATATAATAGTAATAGATAGATAATATTGATCTTGCAGTCAATGAATTTATAAATTTATTTTAGGTAAACAGAAAACACTGGGAAGGAAAATTAAATATAATACAAGGAAAATTCACTATACCAGTCAGACTGCATAGGTAAGTGGAGTTGTAGACCTATGAATTTCTCAGTTGATTCCTCAAAGAATTTACGAACATGCAGACAATTCACATTAAGAGTTTTCAGGTATGATGTAAAATTACGAATAAGTCCCTCATACCGACTAAACGTAGGTTCTGACAGAATGGGTCGGTCATAACCGGCAAGAACGCTTTTTGTTAGCCCTCTTTCTGTCAAAGTTTTCCAATAAACATCTATTTTGAAACCACATCTTACATAGTTTAGAAGTGCATGTGAAAATAGATTTATAGCATACAAAGAAATAAGTAACACAAATAATTATTTTCTTAGACTTCATTGTGTTAAATATTTGCAAATAACTTCGAATTATAATTACTGATCTCTCGTTACACTTATTAACATATACCTCACATATAACTGTCTCAGAATTGTAACTGATTGTTTACTAAGACTTTAAAGAGCTGAGACATTGAGACAAACTGATTGTTTACTAAGACTTTAAAGAGCTGAGACATTGAGACAAAGAAAGTTTTTTCATAAAATGGAAACAATAAACACATTGGAGCACGAAATATCTATTACTCTCATTATTTCCATGTGTTTTATCAAGCATTATTGTCCAGCTACTCGTCAAAAGCATAAAAGATTCTATTACTAACATAAATTGAAAAACTAGACGTTATAGTAAAATTTCAGGAGAAAGACAAAATCCCGCTTCTATATTTTCGTAGTATTTGTTCAGGCATTCCTAATTGCCAAAGATGTTGTCACCTTAGTCAAAAATAGATGTTATAAAATATATTACAATATTAGTTTATCCAATTATTTATTATTTTCTTTTTTAATAATAATTAAAATATATTATTACAGTACAACTTTGATACTATAATCAAATCTATTTGATCAAAAAATTACAATAAATTAATATTTCAGGACAAATTATAATGCCCGGATAAGATTTCTTGAAGAAAAAAGTCTGTTATTAAAACTTTTTACAACATTATCTTTAATAACTTTTTCAATTCAACATCAATTTTTTAAAAATAAATAAACATCGATCTCTTTTTTTTTTTTTATGTTCTAAATAATTACCTTACCCAATTGCAGTCCATAGGATCCACTGTTAATCCCTAATCCTAATATAATTACTATTGATCTGCGGTCAACGATTATGTAAACTTATTTTAGGTAAACATAGAACATTGTGAAGGAAAATTAAATAGAATACAACAAGGAAATACCCGCGAGTCCTGCACCTGCTTTCCATTACTCCATTTTCATTCGTACATCCTTGGCTTCTTGACAAACCCCAGAAGTTCTCTTGTCTGATCAAGACAATACCACTGACTTCTTCTCCTCAATGGCAGCTGAAGAGTGCGCCGTCCACCACCAAAAGGAAAAAAACGAGAAACGATATCAAACTATTTACTGCTTCATAATTGGCATCTTCTTCACTGCCGGCCTCATAGTTTTTATCACATGGCTTGTCCTAAACCCGAAAAATCCCCGTTTCATGATCCAAGACGCTACCTTCTACAATTTCAGTGTCACCTCCTCTCCGGACCTCTTCACTTGTGTTTTCCAAGTCACTATCATCTCCTATAATCCTAATGACAGATTAGGTATATACTACGAAAATTTAAAGGCTTCTGCTCACTACCGTGACCAAATAATATCACTGCCTACTTCTATACCGCCTACTTATCAAGGCCACCACGATTCAAACATATGGTCACCGTTTATAGAAGGAATTAGCACGCCAATATCTCCGTATAACGTATATGCACTGAACCAGGACCAGGCTAGTGGAGCCATTCCAATGACGATCAAAATCAATGGAGACCTTATGTGGAAAGCGCTCTCCAGAAAATTCAGTAATAAAGGTTTGCATGTTACTTGTCGGGCTCTTATTCCTTATGGAACTGAAATCCGAGATAGTTTGGCTGCTGGAACACGAACTTCAATCAAGTACCCGCTCTCAGTCAATTGCAGGGTCGATGTTTAGCTAAAATTAGTACACTAAAATAGTTTCTACAAAGGTTTTTTTATCCGTATTATGTCATAACCTTGATTTGTTTTTTATTTTGATTACTAGACCTAGCATTCAGTTTGTATCTGGGCTTTGCTTTTAACTGGGTTTAATTTACACTTTACAATAGGAGAAGTTTCGATTATAAAAATAAGAATATGAGTAGAAACTCTCTTATGTATACTGAATACTCTATTATATCTTGAGTACTGCAGGTCTGTTACCACGAAAGAAGAATAGAGTACTATTATTTTCATGACCCTGAAATCCACATTGTATCTATTGAGCAACCATATAAAGATAATTGTTGTAGCCACCGACCAAGAACACACAAGCACTTAATAGACTTGATAGATTTAGTTACTCATACGGTTAAAAGGTATTAGTTACAAAACCTTAACTTTGCCTTTTGAGAAAAATAAGGGAATGCATGTCCTGGAAGTAAGTTCCAAGATAAACAGGAATTTTAAGAGTAATACTGAACCTAATTTTAGATCAACAAGAACATGAAAATGAGGGCTATGATCATACCATTATAGAGCCGAAGTTCCAAAATGAAATTGGTGCTATGTCAATGCAAGAGCTTTCTGAAGATCACATGATCAAAGAATATCTTGTTTAAACACAAAATTTGCAAGTCTAATGCCCTCTTCCAAATAATAAACAAGTTATGACCACCCGAACCAAGAACTTGAAGGAGGCCACAAAAGTTCACCGGAAAGAACAGAATTGATTATCTCTTTCATCATTTTTTATTATAGAAGGATCAACTTAGTAGTTTTCTCTTTGAATTAGTAAATTTTATTTTGGATCAATTAATGTTTATAATTCTCATGTTCAGTCAGTTTTTATCTTTTCGGATATGTCATATGTGCATGCTCTGCTGAATATTCACCATGTCTTTTTGTCAAGAACCTGCTATTATGATTTTCTTGCTGCTTCATTATGTTGTGAGAATTTTTAAAAATGAGATTTTTTGGGCTACTATTGTGTCAGCAAATAAAATTTATCAAGTAAACTTTGAAACTTTCTGAATTGTATTCCTTAAACTTTGATGAGAAGCGTTGAAAGAACCAAAATGAATGCTTGTAATCCAGTGAGACTTGAATCTGTAAAGGGTTAAAACCATACTATAATATTTCTGTAAATTGAACAGACTTGTATCTGTTCTAAAAATAAATACAGAAGACCTGAGATATATTGTAAAGAGCATGGGAAAATGGTGATCTCTTGAAAGAGGAAAAATCTCTGTAGTAATTCTATGACAAAAAAGCTTCACTATTGACAAAAAGATGGAGGGATCAATATGTGGTAAAACATGTATAATACTATTGTAGGAGACGAGTTAAAGAAGCAACTTAGAAACCGATGGAACTTCATTGAAAGTTAATTCATTCATGATCGAGTTAACCACGTGAGAGGTTTAACATGATCGAATGAAACATGTGAAGATTGACAGGCCATAGGAGGGATACTTAAGAATAGAATTATATGATCGAATGAAACACTTGAACATGTATAATAGAATTACAGTTTAGGGGATTCTTAAGTTCTTCATTTGTGCAATTTACACTTATGCACTAACTTGAAAGGAACTTTGAACATATAACGGGATTAGTTGATATGTAGATAACCTAGCTTTTCTCAAAAATCAAAATATTCTGAATATATTGTTTCAAATATCAACCTTGATGTAGAAAGTTCATCAATATGTTATTTCTTTATTTATCCAATTTATTGTAACATACGTAAAATATGAAAAATATCAGTTTGCTGTAACGCTTGACCAGCAGCATAATGTTAATTCTAGATCTGCGGCCTACTTTGGACAACATAAATTTCTCCACTTCTGACAACTCCTTCAATGTCCTGGGCACAGCCGAAGAGGCCTTCAATGAGTTTGCCTGCCTCCGCAATTCTTGTGAACAGAGAGGCTTGAAAAGCTTTGTCAATCACCAACGGATCGTTTGAATAGTCCAGTACAACTTCTTGTGCTTTGTCCATAGGTAAGCTGTACATTTATCATTTTAAACAAAATTGTGGAAAGAACGGGTAATTGGAAGATGGTAATTTACATGTCATATTAAACTGTTGGGTGCTATGTGCTAAGCATTATTAATCTACTGGTCACTCACATTCAATCAGTAAGGTTGTTAAGTTCTATCAGATATGACTGGGACCGAGATATGTATGTTTCATACAAACATTTGATTGGTGGCGTTTAATTTAACTATTACGGTGCTTAGTATCAGAAGTTCTGATCCTATAGACACTTGAAAATCAAAAGAAGCAATATATGAAGTTGTTATTTTCATTTCACTTTTCTGTAATCATTATAAATAAAATGAACTGAATCGTTGTTAACAAAATGAGTAATTCTGAACATACCTGTCATAAAGACCAGCACCGGCATATCCCTTTAGGTCCTCGCCATTGGAATCAGATCTAAATATAATAGACTGTTTAACGTATAGTCCTATTGATTTGCTCGGATAGCCAATAACCTGACATTCTCATTATATATTAGAAGAGTTCATTCGGAATTCAGATTAGATCCATAGGGCAGAGAAGTCAATTTCAATATATTGGTTGAGAAGCAGTAGAACAATTGGAAACTATAGAAGAGAGCATAAATAAGGACTATCAAAATAACTCAGATGAAGAAATTGATTCACATAAGTTGAACTCAAGACCTTATGACTCAACTGCTTCAGTAAAATAATATGAATTAAATGATGTAAATTAATATCTTCAATATTGTAAGAAAAACCGCCAGGTACTTTGTAGCTCGTCCTGTTATGTACCATTATTATGAGAAGAATGATCTGAAGTACACTTACATTATGAGATTTAAGATTTGTTTTTCTAGTGGTAAAGCTCATTGCTCTTCCAGGATAGGCGCCTACCAAGGTCTCCCCCAAGCCTCTGACAACCTGATTTTGCACCAAAATTAACAATTTGAAGGCTTTCTCTATGAATAACGGAAAAAAAATCATTGTTTACCTCACTATATATCTCCGAAGCATCACCAGATATTGGATTCTTGGTGTGAATTACAAAGGCATAATCAGCTCTGATGATTTCTTGAACTAAGATGGCCATGCAAATGTCGTTATGGTTCAAAGAACCCTTCCTGCAGCTGATATATGCTCTTTCATTCCATTTGGAAGCCCAAACCTAACAAAAAAATTAATTAATCATCTAGGAAATTATTTTATCCGTTCTTAGCAATCATGTAGTATTTTATTAGGAGTAGAAGGGTTCGAAAATTACTCTTATTATTGCTTCCCAAGCTCGGTTCCAGAAGTTCACACTCTCTTCTTCCAGCCATGGGATTCTCAAACTTTTCATTTTGCTCTTAAGCTCCAGAATCTATCAAGAGTTAAGAATGAAGTATGTCACACAAGTTTGTAGGAACAACGCCAGCATGTTATTACTAAATATCACAAGAACCTCCTGGCAAATATATATGGCCCAGTATACAACAGTGAAATGCAAGTGGACTCGAATAGTACCATGTTTCTATGAACATAAGTGGGGTCAGTAAATTCATAGAACATTAAAATGCAACTTGTTTATGAATTAATATATATATCGAAAACCTATTATTAGTTGCTGAAGATGTAAAAAATAACCAGACGCGTGGGTGCTTTGATTTGGTGAACAGTTTCTTGTATTGCCCGAAGTTTTGAAAGGTCGCCATTATCTACTAGCTTACTGAGGTTGTAAATTTGCTCAGCTTGCTCCTGTAACAAACGATCATTATAGAATGAAAATGAAATTAAACGCAATTTTTAAACAAGCATTTGAAACATGTTATAATGCGAAGAATTGCATAACATTGTCTTTGAAAAATTATGAATTTGGTATTAAGAAGTGAAAGTTAAAAGCTACAAGGAGCCAGAGCAACAACAGTGAGCACTTTATAGGTAAATAAACACATCTGTAAAAGAATTATGATTTCTTGAGCATTAATTGACTTAAGCATGAATTTTTGCGGTGAGCAACCATGAAAAACAGGTATATATTTTAGGTGTAATCATGTCCTAGTACACATTGATATTAAACAAATCAACCTAATCTCAAGCTGTGCCAAAAAGCAAATAAATGCCCGAAAGGCAAGAACTTGTACCTTATTTATGTCATCCGATAGAATAGTCTCAAACACTCCGAAAGGAATGGCAATGGACACCGGAAGTTTAATCCAACTAGGCAACCTCTCACTTAAAAGTCTGATGTTGCAAGATTTCGCACCAACCTATATTGGACAAAAACAGTCGGTCATAATGTCCATCTCCAAGGCATACATCTTAAATAAAGAATCTAGTATATTATAGATTTATAGTGACTACTGACTACTGGCTACTGAGGCATACACGAGACACCCTACTGAACACACTTTAAATGAACAGCGGAAGGTCTATATGACCGATTCCCTTAAATGCAAACTAAGCATTTCTTGAAAGTTGAACATAATTAAAAAGACAAGGTATCAATAGAACGAATGAACGTAATATTACAATCCACAATTTTAATACTCAAATTTAATATCTAAATAATTCATTTTTTGACATCCAATGCAAACTTGTGGAAGAGCTTACCATCTCAGTGCTGAACTCCTGGAGTGATATAGCAAATTTTCCCTTGAATCTTTTTTTGCTAAATAGTCCTCGGGAGCTAGAGGAAGAGGGTGCATATTTGGAAGATAAAGTTGAACTAGAAATGTCCCTGCAGGAGATATCATAGGAGTTTTGTAAGTGAAATCTTGAGACACTCCTAAATTCCAACCACCACTTAAAACGACATACATGATTATAAGATTTCCTAGCTTCAATAGGATTGACACGACTTTTCCTTGCTTCAGTTTGAGGTCCTTATAAACATTCTGATCCAAACATGAAGCAAACAAAATCTGCAAGATGCTAGTTAAGTTAGTTTTTATTACGAACATACCCACAACAAAGGAAACATGAGACTATCCGAAAAGTGTAATGTTTCATTTCTGCAAGTACAAAGAATAAAATACACAAAAAGATCATGCCTTGCTATTTCTTGCTCTTATAGATACATGAGCCAGAACATCTGGCAAATCAGATGTCAATACAGCAACAGCACCATCAGGGATCTCCTCCTCTCCACTAACCTTATTTGCAACGATAACTGTTGGCTCTCTATAAACTTTGTGTTGCACACTAATCAATTTATTTACATTGACTACAAAACCACGCACTTCAGCAGGGCTTATGACTTGCCAACTGCCATTAGTTTTTTGTTCAGTATTCAGTAAAATCAAATTATGCAAAGAAAGTCACTCTATGCAGAGTGAAACTGATCTGACTAAAAGAGACAGAAAAATGGAAGTATGAAAGCAATAATTATTGATGGTTTATTGTTGCTTCACAGTTTTAACCCTACCAGCCTAAATTTGCAAATTTACGCAGTATCGGGTCTAAACGATTAATAAGCATGGAAAGACTCCCAGCTGATCCCGTTCTAATCAATTCCTCTGTAAATGTGTCAATCTGCACACAAATTTGTTATCAGTTAATATAATATGACAACAAGCTAAGAATGAAATTTTATAGACTATGAACTTGATGTTAGGAATGAGGTTCAAAGTCATCAACATACAGCCCCTTTTTCCACATAGAGTAAAGGACCAAGATATTGCACACTAGGCTGGATCTTTTTCTGGTAAAACTCTGCTTTGTCAGCCAGTGCTAACCGGATTCTGTCAACAACAGCCTTTGTTTGCAGTGCCCAGTTGGCATCGCTTGGTTTGTATGATTCACATACGCGGTACAAGTCCTTTGGTTGTGCTCACAGAAAAAAGTCGAAAAAGGAACACCAGTTAACATTATCGGTTAAATTTTTTAACGAAGATAAATTATGAGGCAAGTTTAAATGAATTATCGGGGAAGTAGTGATGACGTATAAATAGGTGATCTGAGGGTAGATAGAGTAAATACTAAGCATTTTGTAGATAACTTATATTGACCATTGGAAATTATGCACCATACAAATTTATCGGGAAACATACACAATTTGTAACCAACTGCCAGTCTTCAGTGTACAGATAGTTCAATTATAAGATGCAAAGGACGAAATACTATGCTACCTTTTATCAATATTAATAGTTGCTTAAACACAGCTGTTCATTTACGAAGAAGATGTGGCATTTAAAGTAAGGAGAATATATTACCTTTGTACAATATATAAGTTCTTCGTTGTCAACACTTGACAGGCACAAGTTTTCAAGAACCAAAGTGGTGAAGAACATGATTGCCTAATGACATAACAGATAATTTGTTTGCTAGAAAAATTATGAGAATATTTTAAAAATCAAAAAATATATATATCATTACTGGAACGTCCGAGGAATTGAGATTTGCAAGACCCCTTTCCATTGTCGTTCTAACAGCTGAGTCCAGAGCAAGATCGAGGAAGAGCAAATCTTTTAATCTTCCATGAGATGTAACAATTCTGGGACGGAGCTCAATTCGAGACTCCAGTAATTTCTGATAACGAGAGAACAAACAATAAATCGAAAATAAATTGTTATTTGCTTTTATGATGATTGAATGATAAAGTATTTGATAATATATACTATGATCAAGTTGAAGAAGTAAACCTCCATCAAGGGACCGATACTCGTATCACCTGTATGTGCTTTAATAAATTGAAGATAATCCTGCAGTTCATTGGAAAAGTTTAGACATGGAAATATTATTCATAGATCTGAAAATTAAAATTTCCTTCTATAAAGAGCAAAAGCAGAAAAAAGTATCAATTAATCGATGTGATAATCTTTTGCTCATATGTTGACTCTAAATGGAAGATACACAGAGAGGGAAAGTACTTGCAGCTTAAGCGTTAATCCAACGGATGAAGGATTTCTGTAAGCTCCCATTAATCCGTGTCCCTGTGATGCAGTAAATTAAATTTAAAAAACAGAATCACACAAAAGGTTGATTAACTTCAGAACATTTGAACAATATATGCATTTACCTCAGGAGTACTTAAACATATGTCAATAGTGGATTCCAAGTCGCTACCTGAGTGAACAGCCTGCATAAATCTAGCCAAATTAATTAGAAGTTCCAATAAGAATTGAAAGAGAAGCCTTTACTGAGATTGAATATAGTAGTTGACAGAAAATCGTGACAGAAGAATGCAAATTATGATTGTAAAGTATCATGCCCTGTGTTACTAAGTATCATTACCAGACAGACTGGATAGTTATGTGGAGTTGTGGACCTATGGATTTCTCAGTTGATTCCTCAAAAAATTTTACGAAAGAGAACACAAAATATAAATAAATATATGTATATAAACATGCAGACAATGCACACACCTTAAGGGTTTTCAGGTATGACGTAAGATCACGAATAAGTCCCTCCCTGGTATCAGGACTAAACTTAGGTTCTGACAGAATGGGTCGGTCATAACTTGCAAGCACGCTTTTTGTTAGCCCTCTTTCTGTCAAAGTTTTCCAATAAACATCTATTCTGAAACCACATCTTACATAGTTTAGAAGTGCCTGTGAAAATAGATTTATAGCATAAAAAGAAATAAGTAACACAAACAATTGTTTTCTTAGACTTCATTGTGTTAAATATTTGCAAATAGCTTCGAATTATAATTACTGATCTCTCTTTACACTTATTAACATATACCTCACATATAACCACATCATCTGGGCTACTATTGTTGTGCAACTTCTGATGCCACTCCTCCATCATGCCACCCTTACAGTTATTGTTTCTCTGAAAGTTATAATGACAGGAAAGAAGCTTAGATTTAAAGTACAGTATGTTCACGAGTAAATAATCAAGATCGAGAAGATGCACCTGAAGCACCAGTATTTCATCACGAATCCTCTGTCCAGATTGACCTTCGCCACCCCGGCCAACACATCCCATGGCTAGTTTCACAATCTCGCGATTGCTTGGCTGCTCCAAATATATCTTTTGAAGTAAATTTGTGAACTTATCTTGAGCTTCACTAATTTCTCTGCAAGAGAGATACTAATTCTTTCTTGAACATTGTTACTTCATATAGGCATATATTTAGGAGAAAAATAAGAAAAACTTGTGATATAAGGTTAATGTATGTTATACTCTTGTGATACAAGTTAAATAATTAAAATCTTGAAATCAATTCAAATGTTGCAAGAAACAGATGTTTTAAGCCCAACCCCTAATTAGCAGAGAATTTATAGATTTTGCATTCGTACTTCTATAAAGTTCACATCCAGATAATGAGTTTCTTGGTGCTGGAAAGTAATAAAGCTGGTAATACACCAAATATCTTGAAGGCATGCCAACCATGTTCTTAAGCAAAGATAAAACCCCATGTTGTACTTCTTACTCGAATGATTCGGTTCTATGGGTATACCAAAATTTTGTATGTAGGAATACCAAAGTTTCATTTCAATCCATCACAAAATAAATATGTTAATCACAGACAATATATAACTTTTGCTACATAAAATTTCCAATTTCTGAGAGAAGATGCATTCAAACAGAGATCACAGAACCACTCATTAACTGCAGTTTCGACCTCAGTACAATTAAAATTGGATTTTGAGATTGGCTAATTCTCAAACTTAATAAAATGACTATCGACTCAACAATTCAATAATTCGCATTCTTAATAGTATACAAAACCAGCAGAGAAAAGTATCTTCTAATTAATATTTAAACTAGCTACTTGGTCTTGCTTTAGGCCACAATGACAAATATATAAGATGACTACTTGATCTGCCAAAACAGTTTTAAATCTGATTTGCTAACAATTGGCCATAAATGCCATGGAAGTGAGCAAATTCAGATATCGTTAACATATTATGTACCTTTATTTGGAATTTAATGTGTTTTTAAGATATTTTGGACAACTGAAAGGTAACACTGACTTCAGGCTTTACTTATAAAATTGTAATCACTAATCAGAAAGATAAGAAATATTCTCTAAATTTTCTTATTGAGGAAAAGAGAAGAAGTAATCTCTACCTAGGTTTGACATTGTAATTCTTATTCCAATTAAGTTGCCTGCAAGCCATAAACCTCAGCCACACAAATATACCAATAAGCCCCATGTCACCTTCAGATTTACAGCGTTCAGTCAACTCCGTTGCAATACAGAACCTGTGCAAAATGGATGAACAAAATCAAGATAGACACTTGTAATCCATTTTTCCCTCTTCTTTTAATTTTGTTTTGGCATGCAACAGTTTTTGTCACATGACTTAAAGGTCCATTCAAGGAGCAATGTCTGTGACTGGATAATCATTATTAAAAAAAATTGAATTCTGAGTCACACAAGTAAATCTCAAATAAGCATAACAAAATCCTTGTCTTGAGACTGATGACTCAAATTTCAATTTGAACATCAATGTGTGTGACAATCTAATAGTTGATGAAAAGCGAGATCGAATTTTTAAGTCTTGAAAGAAATTCGATTTGTCCCTACCATCTTAATATCCTATATCTAGCGCTATCCTTGATTAAGTAGATAAGGCTATGTTTTCAGTCAATAAGTTACAAATTTAATCTTAATATCCCATATCTAGCTCCATCCTTGATTTAAGTAGACAAGTCTATGTTTTGAGTGAAGAAGTTACAAATTTAATCGAGTGACACTTTTTTTTTCTAATTTCATACTCACCTGTGCATCAGTGACCTTTCAGCTTCTTTCTCTCGCTGTGATATTTCATTAAGTAGCCATTTGAGAATCCCTCTTCCATCATGTTCAATCTGCAGAAATGATATATCAATCAATTTCATGCTTTCTATTTCAAAAAAAAAATAGTAAACAAACTTAAAGTTCAAAACCATTAAGATGCAGTCATTAAACATGATCCTTATTATATGATCATCTCTTACTCAATTCTATTTCTGATTTTTAAGCCAGTATGACTTCTGTTTAGATACTTCACCTTAAGTGGAATCAAACTATAGAATATATATCAAAAGGTCTCTGCTGTAAATTCTTGTTTTTCATTGCAAAAATGCTAAGTTTAACTACTGCCGTTTAGGGACAATAGTAATAAGTACAGGAAGTACTATGAAAATCGACTAAAAAGTATTGGAAAAACCTTTCCGTTTGGACTGTAGGAATTTAGGCCTACTAAGAAATTTGCCCCATTATTTTTAATCCATGAACCTCCTGACCAGATGACAAACTGGATCCCTGCAAACTTTCGTTTCTGCAGATTTATATCAACTAACTGCAGACAGAAAACACAAACATGCATTTCGAAACTTACAACAATGAGTCAAAAAGAAAAAAAAAATTGACTTTCAAAAGAATATCTCCAATACTACCTGAAAAGCTCCTTTGGCATTTGAAATGTCTGTGAAATAGGTTTGACATGCTGCATCCAGCAACTTGGAATTTTCAGGCAACATATCCTTTGGGGGAGCCTGCAATTAACAGAAATACAATATATTAATGGAATTGAATACACCGTGTAGTTTCCAAGAAAAGGCCTGTGAATAATAGAACTGCAGACTCACCAACCACTCATTGGGGGTTAAACTGGATACACCCCAGTGAAGAACTGTAGCACCTTTGGTGTTTCCAGCAACCAGAACATGACAATCACCAGCAACAACTTTCACGAGGACCTGGAAATTAAATGCAGGTTACTAGCTACCCTATAACATCTGCGCTCAATCTCAATGGACAATATAGCGACTATGAAATAATAATAAAAACAATTTCAAGTTTTTTTATATTTAAGAACGATCCTCTGGACAAAATCAAATGCACATACGCTAAATTATGGCCAAACTAGATTTTATAACAATGTTTACAATTCTTTTTGAAGAACCTGAATGTTAGCTCTGCGCTAATGATACTTGATGCCCTTGGCATAACTGTATACCGATCCAAAAAAAAGATACAAACTATAAGTGTGGCCATAATATTGTAGAAGTTCGTCTTTCTGTACTACTTATACAATCATCGCAGTAAATAGAAAAACTTGAGAAATAAACTCAAACCGTGTAGCTGATTCTTCACTAAGACTTTAAAAGAGTTGAGACACATTGAGACAACGAAAGCTTTTTCAGAAAATGGAATGCAGACAATAAACACATTGGAGCAGGAAATATCTATTGCTCTCAATATTTCCATGTGTTTTTTCCAGCATTATTGTCCAGCTATTCGTTAAAAAGCATAAAAGACTCTATTACTAACATAAATTGAAAAACTAGGACCTGAGATCAGAATTAAAATGACTTGATACTTAAACTGTTCAAGTGAAATTATCATGTACAGCTCGTTACATGTTTACATCAATATCTTTACACAATCCAGCTATGCAACTGTGCTTAACATCATCCTCCAAGTTGTTGACATCTCATGTAGTTTACTGCTTCTAGCAAGATTAAAGAGCTCATGAAATAAAAAACAATAGGAATGCGTAACTAACCACTATTTCATAGTTGCAAACATGATAAGATTGCCTCAAAATCACATTCTCTCCCCCCACAGAGTTCTCAACCACATCGATTGGTGATAAAGGAGTAGGCTTTTTCTCTTCGTCTTGGGAGTACTTATTCAACCACTTTTGAACATCATATCTCCTGCGTAAGGAGTAAGATGTTTGAATTGGCTGCTCTTCTTTTTTGACTACAACAATGTTATTACTCGCAGCATATTGGCCAGATCTTTGAATTGACTGCTCTTCTTTCTTGATGGAAACTACATTGTTAGTTGCAGCACAGGAGCTAGCTTGTCCAGATCTTTGAATTGACTGCTCTTCTTTCTTGATGGAAACCACATTGTTAGTTGCATCACGAGAGCTAGCTTGTAAGTCGTTCAGCGAAACCCCCTTTGATAGCATACTCTGGATCTCTCTTAGAGCATCATCATAATTTTGCTGCTTCAGATAAAGAAGCATAATATCACTAAAACAACTTTTCCCCCAGATTTCCCTAAATGTTTCTTTTACTTCAAACAGATTGTAATTTGCATATAAATCCAGTGAGATAATTTATTGTACTATCAAAATTAGAATGCATAAAATAAAAACATAAGCAACGTGATACAATTGTGTGCTTTTCTCCCATGACTTGTCTAAATTGATAGGATACCCATTTTGATATTAATCACTTATCATTTATCACAGTATATAAACAGCCAATGATAATCTATTTTTTAAAGTTACAATCGTACAATCTATTTTTTAAAGTTACAATCGTATACACTATAGTGCAATTATTAAAAAAAATTGCACATATTATTTATTGGGTCTAATCTCGCATAAACTTGTTACACTAGTTCAGGATTCTTCACATTCATTCAATTAAAGATAACACATCGAATGTATTGGTTAGGAGGTCAAAGTTTTGGGTGGTGTTGTTTCTTCTCAAAATGGAAGGAAAATTGTTACTGAAGGAACAAAGATTCTGGAAGAAACTTCAATAAGACTTTCAGTGAAGCAGGCAAGACTATAATAAAAAGAATTTAAAAAAGTAGCGTCTTCCTGAAGTGCTTGGAATGGGAGCATGCTCAACCAATCTTTCAAATATATATATCAATAGCATAAATGCTAGCTGTAATTAATTGCATATATTACCTTTTGTTGTATCGGAGAGCTATGCGGCCTACCCTTACTCTCCCAGATAGTGTAAGCTTTGCGTTCAATCAAATCCTTTGGTATTAGCAGAGGAGGATTATCTGTTACATATTTTGGAATTTGAATTTGGAAATTTCCTTGGCCCAGTTTTATCCTGAAATTCAAGTGCAAAAAGGTTTGAACATAAATAATATCCGACTCAATCATAAATCAAAGGAGGAGTAGATGGAGAAATTTTTATACCATTTATCGTATCTGCCATCTTTTATGACAAACTCTATAGCATGTATCTTAGGGTCTCGTAGCTGAATGAGAATAACATCTATATCTTCTCTCTGCAGCTCAATTTAGGAAGCATTTCACATAATAAGCAATTTTCCGTGTTTGATCAAATGAAACATGACTAAAGAAATGATACTGACCTTCATAAATGGTGTTTGTAGCGCCATTTGTTTATAAACTGCTGTTCCTGGAGGACGATCAACAGGAAAAAACCACTTCCTATAAGGAAAAAAAGAGGAACTGAATCAACATTTTCAAGACACTGGAGTGCTACAAAAACAACAGTAGTGTTCCAAAATTTACGTATTTCCGGGGTAAGTACAACCCCAGTGTAGAATCCATGCTCTTGAGCAGTTTTTCAGTTGAATTTCTACTTTGGCGTCGTGTCGATTTGAGAATCCAGTTACATTAACCTATCGCACAAATTATCGAAAGTCTATTAATTTCAGAAGTTGAATAAAAAACACTTACAAGCTTAATATTCAAAGAAAACTGCTACCTGAAGTTCCAATCCATCTGAAAGCTTGTAATCATGAACTTTAGGAAGCTGACAGACAGCTGATGTTGTTGACGCCATTGTAACACAACGATGGCATTGAACACGGAAATCTGCATATGAAACGAAAAATACTCTACGACAAAATATACCATATATACGAGCTAAAATCAAGTTATTCTAATTCCAGTGAAAAGTAGGACGTGGGGCAGCGAAGTGGATTCTATTCGTTTCTTGACATTCATATTGTCCTAGTTCACTTTATTCCCTTTAATCAATCTCTGGACCTTGTTCTAAATTCCCAAAAACTAAAATGTCACTTCTTGACATTTTAATTGCTTCTTAACAAAGAACCAACAAATCTTAAACTACTTAACATCACACATTTCAGTTAAACTTGCTTTTTATGACACAATTAACACATTGTTAAGTTCCGATGATGTTTGCATTTAATATATGTAAAACAAAATAAATAATTCTGTAAAGCAAATTCCAAAATGAATGATCAATACGTAGACGTACTATATTCCGGCTTTTTTTACTTGTTCATTTTGAAAAACGAGTACATTCCTTTTATTTTGAAAACGAGGTTAATGCGTAGATTACCCAAAATTTGAAGCGACACTCTGAATTGCTCAAAGTTTAAGGGATCAGATTCTCTCATAATGGCATAGAAATTGTATATAAGTAGATGCGTATTGCTTTTCATTGGGAAGCAGATTCAAAGTCGGATGCACCAGAGAGGCTGGTGTGCACATTTCCCACAATTTTTACTTCACTCCATCAAAAAGAATACACTCAATTTGTCGCTTTCTGCGTTTTTAGGGTTCGGTTAAGTGTTTGGTTTTTATTTACAAAAATTGATTGAATTTTATTATTTACAAAAATCAGTTGAACTTGTTTCGAGTTTCTTTTTTACGAGAACCAAATCCAAACCGGACCTATTAGCTCTATTATATCTAGAAGACTAGGAGTGAGCATTTACCGGTTCAGAACCGAGAACGGAACCGAACCGATCAAAAATTGCGGTTCTGGTTCGGTTCTTCACTAATTCGAGTCCGGTTCGGTTCTTGTTTTTCTAGAAATTTCGGTTCTCCGTTCGGTTCGGTTCTTAACATACTAGAACCGTAAGAACCGAATCGAACAGTATATAAATGAATAAATATAAAAATATATATAAATATATGTCTATATATTACGTATTATGTTTTCTTATTTATAATATTTAGATAAATTTTAAGAAAAATATGATTTTATAATATTACTCGTTTCTTTAAATATATATGGAGTTTCGAATATTTTTATAAATATTTTTCTTCTTATATATTAGAAAGTAATCGAATTTAAAATGATCCACCACTAATAAAAATCTTTTTTTACTAAGTTACCCTTAATAAATAATCAAAACTAGTCAAAAATTAAAAAGTTAGAATATAAAATAATATGTAAAATAAATAAATTAAAATAAAATATAACTTCGGTTCTTTCGGTTCGGAACTGAACCGAACCGAAATTTACGGTTCGGTTCCGGTTCGGGTTCGTCTCTTACATATAAACGGGTCTGGTTCGATTCTTGAAATATTGTTATTTCGGTTCTCGGTTCTTTGGGTTCCGGTTCGGTTCGGTCCGGTTCTAACCTGTTGTTCACCCCTAATTATATCTATTACCTCCTAAAATATATTATGATATATTTTTTAATTCAGAAGGTATAAGAAAATGTATATTTTAACCCTCAAAATATAAGTAATATATATACATTTTAACCCTTTAGAGTATAATTCGGATACGGTAAAATATCTTTTTTACTCCTCCGATATATACCGATAACAGTAAAAAAAAGGCTAAAGGTACGAAGTCTCATACCTTAAGGGTTAAAATATACGAGTTCAAATATTTGGGGCAGATGGGTATAACACTATATACTTTAAGGGTTAAAAGGTCATTAAGCCTTAAATTTACCAATAAAAACCCGTGCGATACACCGACTAACTTAATATTGTATAATTTTTAAATAAATTTTAATATAATCTTTTCAAAATATTTATTAATTTGAATTCAATTTATAGTGGGATTTAGTTTAAAAGGTAATTTTTTGGTAATTATTAATTAACAATAAACTAATAAATGAATTTAACAAATTAATATATATTTATTTTTTTCCAAGACATATCTATAATATATATATTTACTATATTATAATAGACGAAATATTAAAAATTTGGTAGTCGGTCGATCTGTACTTACTGAAATTACTTAATTACCGTTCCCAATTAATCTACAATTAGACTAATATTAATATAAAGTCGATTTCTACTAATTTCATATGAAGACTTCTACAACATCTATTATTCTCATATCAGTTGCGATTCCAACATTAATACAACAACAATCATAAATATTACTTGCTGCTTCCCCTGGGTTGATCGAAACAAACAAAAATTCTTAGAATTACCTTACTTTTTTTTTGGCCAGGACACCTTATATGTATATTATATTAAAATATATCAAACATTAAATTTTTGTTGGTTAATACTCGATATCATATCTATTTAATTTGCTTAACTACTTTATTTAATTAAGATCACACATTTCAGTTAAACTTGCTTTTTATGACACAATTAACAAGTTGTTAAGTTCTTATAATATTTGCATTATATGTTAAACAAAATAAATAATTCTATAAAACAAATTCCAAAAAAATAATCAATACGTAGATGTACTACATTATGTCCCATTTTATTTGTTCATTTTGAAAAATCATGAATATTAAGACGAGTACATTCCTTTTATTTTAAAAAGTTGGATAACTCAAGTAATTTACAGTTTATTATCTATCGTGTCAGGTTCGATCCTCGCTCATCCCGAGAATTTATGAGAACAGATACTAATTTATAAGGTTATAAGCCATATTTGTCAAAAAAACGAGATTATTGTATTGATTACCCAAACTTTGAAGTGACACTCTGTGAATTGCTCAAAGTTTAAGTGATCATAATCTCTCATGATAAGAAATTGTAATTAGATGCGTATTGTCAAGATAAGAAATTGTAAGTAGATGCGTATTGCTTTTTTACTCCGCTCCATCTACGTTTTTATGGTTCATTTACGTGTATGATTTTTATTTACCAAAATTGATTGAATTTTGTTATTTACAAAAATTAATTGAATTTTGTTAGAGTTTCTTTTTGACCAGAACTGAGCCAAAACCCGACCTTAATATTTGAAAGCGGATGGAAGGCAAAATCAAATTGAAAATTAAACAAACCTCATATATTAAATTTACCGGTTTAATTAAATTTTGGTTTAATCTTTTTAATAATCATTATTAGTTTGAATTCACTTTATAGTGTGTTTTACTTTAAAAAGGAAATTTGTTGTTTATTAATAATTAACAAGAAATGAATTTAACAAATTAGTATAAATCTATTATTTTCCGAGAGATATGTAGGTAAAGTTAGTTAGGTAAATTTAACGTGTATCAAAATACAGGTAAAATGATCAAATTTTTAATATTTCGTCTATTATAATGTAGTACTACGTTAAAACCCATGCAATGTACGAACCTTTTTTTAAGATTATGTAACTTTTTAAAAATATAAATTTGAATTGAATTCTTAAATTTGCACATTTAAAATTTTAAATTATTTTAATAAATTAACTTTTGATAGTATAGCTTTAGATATTTATAATATCACTATACTAATTAAATTGTTTGTTATGGACATATAGTAAAAATTGTTATAGAAATCAATTAAATAAAAAATAAATTAGTAGAATAAGTTGAATTTGATATTAATTAGGATAATATAGACTTCAACATGAATTAGAATTTAAATTTACAAAGGACTTGACTTTAATATCAAATACAATAACACAAAGTTCAATATGAATTAAAATTTAATTTGACAGAGAAAATTGATTTCAACATCAATTATAATTAGAATGACCGACCGACCAACCAAACTTTCAATAATTTGTATATTATATAATAGTATTGATAGTTTAGAACCCTTACGATGTACACATTTTCTTTAATAATACTTTTGATTTGATTTTAACTAAAAAATTTTAATATTTGTTAATCTTTTAAATTTAATTCGAAAATAATTATATGATTATTAAAAATCTCAGGTAACTTAGAGGAGGTTGTATGACAGTTCTACATGAATACTAAATGACATTTTTGTAATAATTGAAATTTTCCCATGTTCCATATTAAGAGCTAAACTGAACCGAAACCGAACCGAACCGAATTAGCACGGTTCGGTTTGTTCCTAATATTTTCAGAAATACCGAATTGACCGAAATAAAAAAAATTTGGTTCGGTTCTTTTAACAAATATTTTGATCCGGACCAAATAGATCGAATAGACCAAACAATAAAGGGTTAAATGATATTTTGGTAACTCAACTAACCGAAAACTTGCAGTTGGGTCAGTCAACTCAAAAAACTTTCAGTTACATCATTTTACTCTTAAAAATTTTCATCCAGATCACTCACCGTTACATTCCGTTAAAAACTTGACGGAATGCTGACTAAGCTTGGTGACTTGGCTTAAATAAATTTACCGTGTCATATACAGTCAATTGATGCGGCATTTTGGTCACTCAACTGGCTTGAAACTTGCAATTTGGTCATCAAACTGAAAAAATTTCTTATATACCATTGACCATTATATCCATTAAAAATTGAAAAGAAAAATGAAAGAACAGGTCTCCTACAAAAACGTTAAGGGCCCTCCCATCACACCTTTTTACAACAAATACACAAATCATCAATAATTTTACTGACATAAACTAGGGGTGCACATGGGTCGGATTAGCCACGGTAAATGTATTTTAGCAATCCGACCCAAAGTTTGAAATTTTATAACTCGACCCATAAAAAATAAAAATGCAACATAACCCTACCATTTATTTGTCAATTTAGATCGATTTGAATTGAGTTGAACGAGTTATTAAAAGTTATTTAAAATAAATAATTTTAAAAAAAAATGTATTTATGATAAGAGAATATCGTGCAAACATACGAGTCCAAAAATAAAATCACGTTACGAGTCATTAAAAAACAATGACTTGAATGAAAAAAAATTAGTTTGATGACCAAATTACAAGTTTTGAACCAGCTGGGTGACCAAAACGCCATTTCATCTGACTCTACATGCCACGATACATTTATTAAAGGCAAGTCACCAAGTTGAGTCAGCATTCCGTTAAGTTTTTAACGGAATGTAACGCGAGTGACCTGGATGAAAAGTTTTAAGAGTAAAATGATGTGATTGAAAGTTTTTTGAGTTGGATGACCTAACTGCAAGTTTCCGGTCAGCTGAGTGACCAAAATGCCATTTAACCCGCATATACTATAATTTCATATTATATATAGATTTTACATATATTTTAAAATTTATAATCATAATTTTTAATGAGATTTACAGAAGGGGGGTTGAATGTAAATCTCAAAACTTTTTCAAGTTTTGAGCAGTTTCTAAGACTAAGTGTTTCTGAGAACAAGTGTGTGTGTGAATTGCTTAAAGCCAATGCAGACAGATATATATTCAAACACAAATGTAAAGAACACAAAGAACTTAAAAACTTTTCTGGTGGATTTGTTGTTCCACTAGAGATGTGTTATTTCAGAAAATCTGTAATTCAAAGAATTAAATCACAGCTGCTTCCTAGTACAAACTAGATGATTTTCTCTCTGGATATTTCTAAACAGCTCAGGAAAATTCTTTTCTAATTACTAGCTGCTACTTGGTTTATATATCACCAAGTTTACAAGTGAAGACAAAACTGTAAAATAGAATTAAAAAGATTCTTCACATGTTTCTTCTTCATTTCTCTATCAAATGCAATTTAGGCTTGGCTGTAAATCTTTGAATACTTCCTTGTTTGCATCAGAATGGAAATGCTGCATTTTCTTGATTCCTCCTAGAGGCTTCCACATTCCAGTTTGTCTCTGTCAACCCATGTGCCTCTGTCAGCTTATGAATTGTCACTATCAACTGCTAATGAACTAAGCATCCGTTGATGCCTTCATCCGTTGATGCCTTATCCGTTGAGGTTTTATCCGTTGAAGCTTTATCCGTTGATGCATTATCAGTTGAAGTCTTTATCCGTTGAAGTACATATCCGTTGATCGATATTATCCGTTGAAGCATTAGAGACGTCCGTTGAAGCTTTGTTTCTTATCCGTTGAAGGTCTTTAATATCAGTTGATACTTCTTCACTTATACAAAATTACAAGGCATGAAATATTTACAATTAGCCCTCCTATTTGCATATCCACTAGTAGTCAACATGACTGATACTTTCCTACAACATCTAAGAATTACAACTTGAATCCAGAGAATGAAATGTGCTACAATACTAAACTTATTGCTAAGTAAAGCTACTCCTTCAACGGATAGCCAATATGGTCTTATCCGTTGAGGCTGCAATCACTAGATTTCTACTTAAGTGTTTTATTTAACTTATCATCAAACTAATACACATATTTCTAACAATCTCCCCCTATTTATGTCTACTAGAACTGTAGGCATAAATTTGGGTTTAGCTTGATGATAACAAAACACTTGACAAATATATTAATAGTAATAAAGCAGAAATTCAAAAGTGCTACAAAAATGTGTATGATGAGATGGAATAGAAGAATTACATTATTTCCAAGAGTGCTCCTTTAGCCTGAGCAGATTACTTTCTTTTCCTTTGCTCCCTTATTTTCTTTCCTAGCCTCCTGTCATTCTCCTCTATTTGAAGTTGAAGTTGTCTGTAGAATTCAGCTTCATCTTCTTCATTGATGTCCAACTTAGATTGCATATCCTTGAGAGTTTCATTACTGGCAATCTTGAGCTGATCTTCAATTCTGAAAAATCTTCTGACTCCTTTGTTGTCTCTGAACTCCATCAACCAATGAGGTGATTTGTGAACTGTAATTCCTCTTTCTTGAATGAGTAATGTTTTGGAAAAGGCATTGGGCTCCCACCAAGTCTTCCTTATGTTGGCAATCTTGTTGAGAATCTCAGTCTTGGCAATCCTGGTAAAGCCAGAATCCCTTTGTATGGCTGAGTAGACTCTAATCAAGGTAGAGTAGCCTTCATTCAGAACCCTGTAGAGAGGCTAAGTTCTTTCCCCACTTCCTTTGTATTTGAACACTAGTCTTTCTGGCAGCTGTCTGTAGGCAGCTATTCCCCTTACTTTCTCCAGCTCATCCAGATAGAGTTCAATGTCTGAAAATTCTTTTATGTCACAAATGTGAACATAATCATCCTTAGAGGCTTGTGGCTTAGGCTTAGGCTTCTGAGTGAATTTGATTGAGGTTTTGGGAGGTGTTGATTTAGTTCTTCTTTTCTGCTTCTTTGATGGTGGAGAAGAGGTTAAGAAGGTGGGTAATTTGATGGTGTCCCAATCAATTGGTTCCTCCTTAGGAATGATTGGTTCACCATGAATGTTTATGAAGGGGTCAGGCACAATGGGTTCAGGAATAGAGGGTAGTGGTTTGGATATTGATTGGGTTTCTTCAGTCTCATCTACCATCTTTCTCTTTGCATTAGCCTTCTTTCTATTCCCTTTCTGTCATTCCTCTCTTTCCTTACTTCTCTCTTCCATATCAGTATCAACCATGTCCCCCATAGCTTCAACTTCACTTCTTTCTTCAATTTCTTTCTTTTCTTCAGCTTGACTTGACTTTAGCTGTTTTTCAAGCTTTGCTTGTGCTCTTTTGTCAGCCTTTAGCTTTTTGGCTTCTTCCTTCAACCTTCTGGTTTCTTCCCTCTTGGCTATTGAGAATTTGGGATGTCCTTGCATCACACAGATGCTCTTTCCCTCTCTAAAGATAATAGCCATGTTCCTCCTCTCAACCACATCCATGGTCTCTTTGTGCTTTATGATACTTCCACCCAAAGTCTTGTCTTCATCAGGCTTTGGAAGAGGAAAATCCACTTCTTTCATCTGAGCAAGGCTTAGAGGGTTCTTTGTAGAGTCCTTGTTGGATCTGTTGTTGGGCTTGAGAACCATAGGTTTCAGATTCTTGGAAGAAGTTTCTCCAACCTTATTCCTCCTTACTAGCTTGAGCTCCATAATAATTGGTTCCACTTTTGTGCTATGCTTCACAAATTGTGATTGAGAAGTTGTAGAACCAAAAATTTGTTGCATCTTTTCATCAATCTTCTTCCTTTGCTCTTTGACTTGCAATTCAGCTGCTGCTATCTGGATTAGATCAATTCCATCAAGCTTTCCTTTGATTTGAATAGTTGGAGAAGTGGTGATGGCAGGAACTAGCACTTGAGATATTTGAACTGTTGTTGATGGCTCTCCTTCCCCTTTCCCTTTATTCTCCCCCTTTTTGTTATCATCAAGGGTAGGGGTCAAGCCTTGTGCTTGTGCCAGCTGCATGAGTAGATTTGTTTGAGTTTGTTGATTCTGAAGAATGGTGACCATAGAGTCTTCAATGACCTGAACTCTATCTTCCAACCTTGCCAGCCTCTTGTCAGCATCAGATGCTTTCCTCAGTCTCCCCAATAAATCTTGCATAGTACCATAAGGTATGACTGAATCCAATTTCTCAGCATTGTAGGATTTCAGATCAGCAATGTCCTGCTTGAGCTCATCCACACTTAGATTCTGCTTGAAATGCTGCAACTGCAAAAGATGCAGAGATTCCAGATGAGCTTGAAGAATTGCCTTGGTACCAGCATCTGTAGTCTCCTGAAGGGCCTTCTGAATTGTCATGACTTGTCTGACCAAAGTGACACCAAACTCTCCTGGTGTTGATGCTTTTGCCCATGCCCATTCAGGAAGATCTGGAACAGAACTTGGGCCTGCTACTCCCCCTAATTTCATGCTCTCATCCAAAGAATCAGAGTCATCATCATTAGAATTTACTCCAAATTCTTCAGATGGCTCACCAGCTTGAGAAGGCAGCTTGTTAACAGCGGCTTTGTCTCTGAGAAGAGATTCTGAAGTGTGTACAATGTTTAAAGTCTGTTCTGCCTCCACATTGCCCTGAGCAGCCAACAATTGATAGGCTGGAACAGGGTGAGTAAAAGTGTCAGCATCCAAGGAAGTGTTATCAATTACAGCTTTGTAATGTTGCTGAAATTGTCTTTCCTTTTCTGCATCATCCACTTTCATTGACTCACTAGCAATGACTGGATCCACCCTTATAGCTTCTGTACCTGCATTTCTCTCTTTTTCTCTATATTCTTGCATCAGGGGCTCCCCTGGCTCACACACACCCTCACACCCTCACCCTCACCTGCTAAGGTGGCACTCCCCTCATTCACTTTTGCCATGCTGGAAGAAATAGCATGCATAAGGTGACTCTCAACCTCTCGTTTTGCCTGGGAGCAACCCAGCCTCTCACTCAAAAGATCACTCCCTTCCCTCAAACCTAAAAGTGATTGTACAGTAACCATGTCCTCTACAGTTGGAATTGTTTCTGTTAAGTGTGTAGAGACCATCAACGGATAGGGAGTATCCGTTGAAGTGGAAACTGATGGTATCAACGGATAACTGCTGTTAAGCTTATCTGTTGAAGAACAACCACTTGTCAACGGATGAGAGATATCCGTTGAAGAAGGAAAAGATTTAGATATAGAAAGTGACATAATTGTTGAATATGAATTGATTTTAAGTGAGGTGACACAGATTCTTCAATCATATAAAGAATTGGCTGATGATCCAACAAATCATCTAAAAGATGATGATCATCAGGTTTTGAGTGGGGCTCCTCCCTGAGTTTTAATGAGGGAGAATCAGGAATTGATGTGAATATCATATCCACATCCAGAGAGGGTGATGGAGAGTTTGATGATTGGTGTGTTTCTATTATGAGAGAATGGGGCTGTGACTCCACATTTGCTGGAATCACATCAAGCTGAATTTGAGAAGGCACAGATACAGGTGGATGTATCTGTGCTGTGTATGCCCCTTGTGTGGAAACTAGGGTCTTGGCCTTCTTCTTCCTTGAGAAGGCTTTAATTGGTGAATGTGTGGTTTCAGTGTCCCTCCCTCTTTTGTTCTGTGTCCCTAGTTGGGGACTATTTTCAATAGTTACATCCTTTTGGGAGGATGCAACTAGGGATGTGTTAGACTCCTTTTGAACCACCACAGTCTTTTGAGAGACTGTGGCTTGGCTGGCTTGGGTACCACTCACCTCTCCCACCTTATCCTGGGGGTTTTTTGATGTTCACCCCTCCCCTCACCCCTCACACCCTGTTCACTCCCTTCAGGATTTATGGTAGTTGTTACAACTGTTGTCTTTTGAGAAACAACAGAGGTGGTTTTCTTTGACTTGAGTTTTGAAATTTTAGTTTTGGTGGCTTTGGTAGGAACCTGTTTGGACAAAGAAACGAATTCCATTGCCACACTAGAAGGCAAAGAAACAATGGGGTTGGAAATAGTAGGAGTTATAGAAGTGTTTACCTCACTTACCAGTGGTGCATTCATGATTGGCAAATATACCAATGGCACCTGGCTGTTGAGGTTCATTCTCACAAGGTCTGCAAGGACCCTTTTCTCTTGTGCCCAGTATTTTGAGTTTATTATTCTCATTTGATATGACCAATCCTTCAGCAACATGGTTAGCCAATAACATAAAGAATCTAGCATAGTAGATGTTATGTGGTCTATTAGCTTTGTTACCTAATCTGGAACCTAATTCTAGCATAACACAGTTGCTAAAATTAAAGTACCTATCAGAAACTAGCAAATAGAGCATATTAACAAGAGATGAAGTTATGACATCAAAATTGCTAATCTTCCCAGAGAAAACCTTAATAAAGGCATCTCCAATAAAAATCCATTCTTTCCTAAGGCCTTTCCTTCTAATACTACCTAAACTAGCAGAATCAAAAGCATAGCCTATGGAATCTAGCATAGCAGATACATCTTTATCATTGTGTGGTGTCATGGCATTATTCTCAGGCAACTTAAAGCAAGACTGTATATTATCACAGTTAATGCAATAATCCTTACCTTTGAGAGAAAAGGCAATAGTCATATCTGTGGAGTTGAACTCTGCAGTTGTCCAAATCTCCTCAATCACCTCACAGTAGATGGTTGGGGCTTCCAGCATTGCAGAGCTTAGTTTGCAGTTTTTGATGAAGTCCATCATCTTGTGATAATCAGAATGGGCTTCATTCTTTTCAACCAAGGCTACGAAATTATTCTTTTCATAAACAAATCCTGTTTGAGACATAATTTTGACTACTAGTGCCATTATTGTGAGTAAATGTTGCAGAGAAAAACTTGAGAATTTTGGGAGAGAAGGAGAATAGAAATTGCAAGAAAGCGTAAAGTGAAAATAAAAGTTCAATTGGGCTTTTATACTTTCTTGAATTAAAACATAAATAAAATGATTAAATGATACTTTTAAATAAATTACAGCCGTTTAAGAATAATGAAAACTGTAGAAATTCTGTAACCTGCCTTTAATACAAGTACATACAACAGTGTATATCTGTATCAACGGTTAAGGAAAAGAATGAATGGCTGTGACTTACTAAAAGTAACTGATGTGACACTTCAACGGATAAGGTAAATAGTTATCCGTTGATGATCAACACTATTTTATCTGTTGAAGGATAAAATTACCAGAAATGTATTTGTCTTTCAATGGATAATGAACATCTGTTGATAAAACAATTTTGGCTTTCAACGGATAGGGAATATCCGTTGATAGGATAAGTCTTACTTAAAGCCAACTTTGTTCTTGCAGCAAATTCATTTCAGGCTTCAAGGCAGATTAGATAGATGACATAAATTATGAATAATTAAGCATACCTAGCTCACTTACTAATCTTGTGAATGTTGATTCATCAAGTGGCTTGGTAAATATGTCTGCAATCTGCTTTTCACTTGGAACAAAATGAAGTTCCATTGTACCTTTCATCACATGTTCCCTAATGAAGTGGTACTTGATATCAATGTGCTTGGTTCTTGAGTGCTGCACTGGATTTTCAGTAATGGCAATGGCACTTGTGTTGTCACAGAATATTGGAATTTTGTCAACAGTTAGACCATAGTCAAACAGTTGATTCCTCATCCATAGTATCTGTGCACAGCAACTACCAGCAGCAATATACTCAGCTTCAGCTGTTGATGTAGACACAGAATTTTGCTTCTTGCTGAACCATGACACAAGCTTGTTCCCTAGAAATTGACAGGTACCAGTTGTGCTTTTCCTGTCTATTTTGCAGCCTGCATAATCTGCATCTGAGTAGCCAATTAGATCAAAACCAGACTCTCTAGGGTACCAAATTCCTAGATTTGGAGTCCCTTTGAGATATCTGAAAATTCTTTTAATAGCCACTAAGTGAGATTCTTTAGGGTCAGCTTGAAATCTAGCACAGAGACATGTAGAAAACATTATATCAGGTCTACTAGCAGTTAAATATAAAAGTGAGCCAACCATGCCTCTATAACTTGAAATATCCACAGACTTTTCAGCCTTGTTTAATTCAAGCTTAGTGGCAGTGGCCATGGGAGTTTTTGCAGGTGAACAATCCATTAAGTCAAACTTCTTTAAAAGATCATAAATATATTTAGTTTGACTAATGAAAATTCCACCACTAACTTGTTTAAGTTGTAAACCAAGAAAATAAGTTAGCTCTCCCATCATGCTAATTTCATATTTACTTTGCATTAATTTAGCAAACTTTTTACAAAGCTTATCATCTGTAGATCCAAATATAATATCATCTACATAGATTTGTACAAGTATTTTAGAGCCAATAACATTTCTAAAGAAGAGAGTTTTGTCAACAGTAACTCTTGTGAAGTGATTATCTAGAAGGAATTTTGACAAAGTCTCATACCGGGCTCTAGGTGCTTGTTTTAGTCCATAGAGTGCTTTCAACAGATAATACACATAGTCTGGAAAATTTAGATCTTCAAATCCTGGAGGTTGGCTTACATAAACTTCTTCCTCCAATTCCCCATTTAGAAATGCACTCTTGACATCCATTTGATAGACTTTGAAATTGGCATTAGCTGCATAGGCTAGAAAGATTCTGATGGCTTCAAGTCTGGCAACTGGAGCAAATGTTTCATCAAAATCTATTCTCTCTTGTTGAGAATAGCCTTTAGCAACCAATCTGGCTTTATTCCTTATGACAATGCCATTTTCATCCATCTTGTTTCTGAATACCCATTTTGTGTCAATAGAATTCTTGTTCTTTGGCTTGGGTATCAGCTTCCAAACTTTGTTTCTCTCAAATTGGTTTAGCTCCTCTTGCATTGCTAAAATCCAATCTGGATTCAAAAGAGCTTCTTCTACTCTCTTAGGTTCCTCCTGAGATAGAAAGCTACTGTACATACATTCATCTTGAGTAGCCCTTCTAGTTTGCACTTTAGATGTAGCATCACCAATGATCAGTTCAAAAGGGTAATTATTGGTCCATTTCCTTTGAGATGGAAGATTAGCTCTAGATGAGGTTGCCTCAGTATTGTCATGATGTGAGATAGAATGTTGATTGGTTGACACTCCCCCTGAGTTGCTGATCCTTTGAAAGGAATTGTGAGTTCTATCAACTGATGAAGTGAATTGATTATCCGTTGACAGACTGTGATCAACGGTTGATTCATTACGAACTTCAACGGATGATGCACTTTGTCTTTCAACGGATGCTGCATTGCTTCTTTCAACGGAAGCTGAATTATGACTTTCAACGGATGCAGCATTCTGTGTATTATCCAAAGGCAGATTTTGAATTCTTCTTGAGATGCCTTCTTCATCATTCTCATCTTCACTATCATCACAATATATCTCAATGTTGTCAAATGTGAGTCCTTCATGATGTCCTTCATCTGTTAGTCCATCAATCTTTTTATCATCAAACACAACATGCACAGATTCCATGACAATGTTGGTTCTTAGATTGTAGACCCTATAAGATTTTCCAGCAGAATAACCAACAAATATTCCTTCATCAGCCTTTGCATCAAACTTCCCTTTGTGATCAGATTGATTCCTTAAGATGTAGCATTTGCAACCAAAGACATGCAGAAAGTTTAAAGTTGGTTTTCTTCTCTTGAATAATTGGTAGGGAGTCATGCCTTTTGCTTGATTGATTAGAGAAATGTTCTGAGTGTAACATGCACAGTTAACAGCCTCAGCCCAAAAGTAAGTTGGGATTTTTGACTCTTCAAGCATTGTCCTTGCAGCTTCAATTAGTGATCTGTTTTTCCTTTCCACCACACCATTTTGTTGTGGAGTCCTTGGAGCTGAGAACTCATGCATGATCCCATATTCTTCACAGAACAACTTCATTGTTGAATTCTTGAACTCAGTTCCATTATCACTCCTAATATTCCTTACTTTGAAATCAGGATGATTGTTGACTTGCTTGATATGATTGATAATGATTTCACTAGCTTCATCCTTTGATCCAAGAAAATAAACCCAAGAGAACTTTGAGAAATCATCTACAATCACTAGGCAATATCTTTTTCTTGAAATTGAAAATACATTAACTGGTCCAAAGAGATCCATGTGTAGCAGTTGTAATGGTTCATCAATTGCAGATTCAAGCTTCTTACTGAATGATACTTTCTTTTTTTTTTACTTTCTGACAAGCATCACACAGTCCATCCCTTGTGAATTCCACTAGAGGTATTCCTCTAACTAAGTCCTTTTTGACTAGATCATTCATTGTCTTGAAATTCAAATGAGACAGCTTCTCGTGCCATAGCCAACTTTCAACTGCACTTGCTTTGCTGAAAAGACAAGTAATGGATTCTGCATCTGTAGAGTTGAAGTCAGCTAAGTACACATTCCCTTTTCTAACTCCAGTTAGAACCACTTTATTGTCCTTCTTACTTGTGACAATACAGGCTTCAGAATTGAAGGAAACAGTATTCCCTCTATCACATAGTTGACTGATGCTCAATAGATTGTGTTTGAGACCATCAACCAATGCAATCATCAATGATGACATTTTCTTTTGAAATCAAGCCATATCCCATAGTGAATCCTTTATTGTCATCTCCAAAGGTTATGCTAGGGCCAGCTCTCTCCTTAAACTCTGTGAGCAGGGTTAAATCTCCTGTCATGTGTCCTGAACAGCCACTGTTCAAGTACCATAGATTCCTTCTTTTTCCCTGGTTGCTTGATGAGCTAGTTTCATTTTCATCAGAATTAGCCATCAGGGCTAAGTTGACATATTCCATATCATCATCTTCATTGACTCCATCTGATGCCCAATCATCTTGAGTGAGAAAAGCTCTTTCCTTTTGTTTGAGCAAATCAAAGTACTTCTTTTTATAATCAACTTGCTAAAATTTCTTTTTATCAGATGTTGGCTTCCTACACTCACTTGCAAAGTGTCCACTCATGCCACAGTTATAACATTTGAACTTGGATTTGTCCACCATGTTTTTGTTTGGCTTAGTGAATTTTGTATTTTTCCTGAACTTCATCTTTGCAAACCTCCTGGACAGAAAAGCCAGATGTTCATCAACATCATCAGAGTCATCCTGACTGGAATTGTCTTCTTCCTCAGCTACTTGCTCTTTACCCTTGCTTGATTCTGATTTGCTTGTGCCAATTTTGAGACTTGGCATTGTCTTCTCCTCATTCCTGGCTTCCATCTTCTCACTGTCAATTACAAGTGCAACTGTTCCTCCTTTTCTCTTTCCCTTTTCCAACAGCTCATCCTGCTCCATTTCAAGTTCATAAGTCTTCAAAATTCCATATAATCTTTCAAGTATGAAGTTCTTATAATCTTGAGAATTTCTTAGAGAGACAGACATGGGCTTCCATTCCTTTGGTAGAGACCTAAGAAATTTTAAGTTGGAATCCTTGACTTGATACACTCTACCATACAGCTTCAATCCATTCAACAGTTTCTGAAATCTGTTGAAGGTATCATTTAATTATTCACCTTCTTCAAAGTGAAAATATTCATACTGTTGAATAAGAAGCTGCATCTTGTTCTCTCTGACCTGCTCAGTACCTTCACAGATGATTTGTACAGTATCCCAAACTTCCTTTGCAGTTTGGCTATTGATGACATTGTCAAACATATCTTGATCTAAGCCATTAAACAAAATGTTCATGGCTTTCTTGTCCTTGCGGATTTCTTCCATGTCTTCAATAGTCCATTCTGCTTTTGGCTTGGGAATGGACTGTCCAACAGCAACTGTTGCAGTAGCAGCTGTGGCTACTTTGTGAGGGATGTGAGGACCATTTTCAATACAGTTGATGTAGCTTTCATCTTGAGAAAGAAGATGTAAATACATCTTCACTTTCCAGTAATGATAATTATCTTTTTCCAGGACTGGAATCTTTATACCAATATCCTTCCTACTCATGATGGTTGCAGGAGGATTCTTCTGTGCACTCATGTTGTTAGCAGAATAGATCTTTAAACTCTTTGTATGTTAAGAGCTTGCTCTGATACCAATTGTTATTCCCAGTGGACTAACAATGAGATTTACAGAAGGGGGGTTGAATATAAATCTCAAAAGTTTTTCAAGTTTTGAGCAGTTTCTAAGACTAAGTGTTTCTGAGAACAATTGTGTGTGTGTGAATTGCTTAAAGCCAATGCAGACGGATATATATTCAAACACAAATGTAAAGAACACAAAGAACTTAAAAACTTTTCTGGTGGATTTGTTGTTCCACCAGAGATGTGTTATTTCAGAAAATCTGTGATTCAAAGAATTAAATCACAGCTGCTTCCTAGTACAAACTAGATGATTTTCTCTCTGGATATTTCTAAACAGCTCAGGAAAATTCTTGTCTAATTACTAGCTGCTACTTGGTTTATATATCACCAAGTTTACAAGTGAAGACAAAACTGTAAAATACAATTAAAAAGATTCTTCACATGTTTCTTCTTCATTTCTCTATCAAATGCAATTTAGGCTTGGCTGTAGATCTTTGAATACTTCCTTGTTTGCATCAGAATGGAAATGCTGCATTTTCTTGATTCCTCCTAGAGGCTTCCACATTCCAGTTTGTCTCTGTCAACCCATGTGCCTCTGTCAGCTTATGAATTATCACTATCAACTGCTAATGAACTAAGCATCCGTTGAAGCTTTCATCCGTTGATGCCTTATCCGTTGAGACTTTATCCGTTGAAGCTTTATCCGTTGATGCATTATCAGTTGAAGTCTTTATCTGTTGAAGCACTTATCCGTTGATGGATATTATCCGTTGAAGCATTAGAGACATCCGTTGAAGCTTTGTTTCTTATCCGTTGAAGGTCTTCAATATCAGTTGATACTTCTTCACTTATACAAAATTACAAGGCATGAAATATTTATAATTAGTCCTCCTATTTGCATATCCACTAGTAGTCAACATGACTGATACTTTCCTACAACATCTAAGAATTACAACTTGAATCCAGAGAATGAAATGTGCTACAATACTAAACTTATTGCTAAGTAAAGCTACTCCTTCAACGGATAGCCAAGATGGTCTTATCCGTTGAGGCTACAATCACTAGATTTCTACTTAAGTGTTTTGTTTAACTTATCATCAAACTAATAAACATATTCCTAACAATATTTATAAAATATTAGAACTCTACATAGCACATTATTTTAATTATATTTTAAATTTTAACATTTTTGATTTAATTTTGAATGCAATTTTCTAAAAAAAAAATTGATCTGTTCGATCCAAGACCGGAGCGAATCGAATTATTTCAGTTCGGTTCGGTCCGGTCCATAATATAACTTCAGTCCGGTTCGGTCGAAGAAAAAATGCCTATTCCGTTTTTCGGTCTATTCAGTTCGGTCCGGTTTTCGACCGAACCGGCTGAATGCTCAGCCCTATATGGCATTTTTGTGTTGTGTTTCAGTTTTTTTGGAAAGGTAGGTGATAAATTCAAAACATTTAGTTTTGAGCATGATCTTTAAGGAAAGATTAAGTTTGAGGAAACAAAATGAGGAATATAAGTGATTTACGACAATCACTATTGACCTTCAAACCTACAAGGAAAGGGCTTAAATGATCCGATGAGCGAAGATTTTTACAACATATGTAAGTCCCATGTAAAGAAAATCATTGGCCAAACTATTGTCCCGTTTACTTTTACGTACTTTTATGTATTATTGTATATGATTTTGTACCTAAAACACATATATATATATATATGCACACACAAGCCGAAGGTATTTTCAGGAAACATAGCATTCATTTTTTGGAATAAGGATCAGGCTGCGTACAATATAGCCTCCATAGACACGGTCGCATTATATACTGGTACGGTTGATTGGTTGATTGAATGATTTTAAAATTATACTCTGTCCATCTCATAATTTTTACCTTGTTTAACTTTTTTATGTCAAATTGACCGAATTTTTACCACAAATTACATATACAATATAATTAAGAACAAATTAAGATGTATCTTTTGAATTTTTAAAAATATTCAAAAAGTATATGTAAATAATTTTAAGGTAAAAAACTAAAAAAATACATATGGCATTATGAATCATATACTCAACATCGCTCATAATTAAATGCCAAAATTTTTGGTCTCTTCTCGTCCCGTTTCCAGTTCATATAACTTATTAAAAAATTTAAAAGGAAGAACATAATATTTTAGACAAATTGCAGTAAAAATTGATAAAATTATTATATTTATAAAAAGTTATCATCTATCCAACTCATTTTTTATAAATTTTTTCATGTCCGACATGTATTTTAAAGACTAATATAAAGTATTATGTTATAACTTATTTTTAATTTCTTTTATAAATATTGAACATTATATATTTTTTTTGAAGAACTTTTAAAAAAAAAAATAGTATAACTATTTTAAAGTGCGTGTTTTCATGGGTAATTTCCCTTCTGCACCTTGCCTTATACAAGGAAACCTTCCTCTATTCCTCTTATATATACATTCGTCCCCTGATCTATGAACAACCGCAAAACCTTTCACAGAGAAACAGAAAACCTTTCACACAACACAGAAAGCCTGAAAAACGAAGAGGCTAGCACCATATCAACACCAAAAACACTTCTGTTTATTGTTTCCTTGACTTGCTGATAGACAGATATCTCCGTTCTTCGAATTCGGATTTCAACTCAGTAAACGAAATTTCGAACCGTATTAATGTTGTAATTCTGCCAATCTCCGTCGGACATGGAAAAAGACTGGAAAAAAATCTTCATTCGAACTTGTGGAAGATTTGGCAAATTTTCAAGATAAGTTCCACAAGTTTGATTGAAGATTCTTCTATAATCTTTTTTCGAGTCTGAACTGAGATTGGCAGCAGTTCACCCAAGGAAGATATGTGTCCATGAGCAAGCCAAAGAAATAATAAATCAATGGACCGATGGCAGTTAAAAGGAAGGTTTCCTTGTACATGACAAGGTGCAGAACAGAAAATTAATGCATGGAAACTAATAGGTAACTTTTCATAATTATAACCTTGTCCATTTTTATAATCTAAAATATAGCCTGCCCCTTCCATTATAAATTTTGGGATTTTGTTAAATTCTTGTTTAGCTGGAATAAGAATTACAACGTCGAACCTCAGTGTAGATTACTTCTTATCTTTTTCTCAATAAGAAAATTTTGAGAACAATTCCTATCTTTTTGATTAGTAATTATAATTTTATACGCTTAGACAGTAATAAGTGTTTAACCGGTTTTTATGTAACTTTCATAGGTTCCTAACATTGTTTATATCTTAAAATTAACCATATGAACAAGTATTATATTTTGTTTTGAATAGATTATCTTTGCTTAAGAATGTGGTTGGAAGATCTTTATCACTTACCAGCATCATTATACTCATTATCTGTATGTGAACTTAAGAGAAATACTAAGGAAAATCTATATGAACTCCGTTAATTAGAACTTGGGCTTAAAACGTCTGTTTCTTGCAATATTTGAATTGTTTTCACGATATTTTGTCAGATATTTTGTCATTGTGATTTTTTTTATTTAATTTGTATCACAAGAGTACGACATACATTAACTTTATTTCTCAATTTTTTTTCTTATTTTTCTCCTCGATATTTTCCTACATGAAGAAATTATATCTGAAGTAGAAGTGTTACTAGACAGAATTATATCTCTCTTGCAGAGAAATTAGTGAAGCTGAAGATAAGTTCACAAATTTACTTTAAAAGACTTATTTGGAGCAGCCAAAAAATCCGGGGATTGCTAGATTAGTCACGGGATGTGTTGGCCGTGGTGGTGAAGGTCATTGTGGACAGAGAAAGTCGTGATGAAACAATTACATTCAAAGAAACAATAACGGCAGGGATGGCATGATGGAAAACAGGAGGAATGGCATCAGAAATCATAGCCCAGATGACGTGGTTATATGTGAGGTATATGTTGATAAATGTAAGCAGAGATCTTCAATTATCATGGAAGCCATTTGAAAATACTTAGCACAATAAAGTCTAACAAAACAGTTATTGTGTTACTTATTACTCTATCTGGTCAAAATCTTTTTTGACAGAAACTTCTAAGCTATATGTAAGATTTGGTTTCAGAATAGATGTTTGTTAGAAAACTTTGACAGAAAGAGCTTTTACACCCATTCTCTCAGAACCTAAGTTTATTCCTAATACCATATGTTATACCGGAAATTCCTTGATACAATCCCCCATTGACATATGTATAAGTTTTCCTCAGGTAAATGCAAAAGTTTTTCAAGCTTTCTGAAGTTTAATTTTAATTTGCTGCATCACAGGTTCACGGATTATTTTGGTGCCTACAGAAATCCTTCATTTGTTGGATTAATGCTTAAGCTGCAAGTACTTTCCATTTAAAGTTTACATATGAAGAAGATTATGACAGTCATTAAGTTTTATGTGCTTCTGCTTTTGCGCTTATAGGAGCAAATTATAATGTTAAGATTATATTTTCCAAGTCTTGAATTTTTGAATGACCTACACAAGTATTATTAATTTGTTTAAGCACATATTGGTGATACGAGGATCGGTCCGCTAATAGAGGTTTACTTGTTGAACTTGAACTTGATCATTATATATATATATATTTTCAAATAATCTGTCATTCAATCATCAAGAAGGAAAAAAATAATAATAATAGAATTTTATTTTTTAATTTATTGTTTATTCTCGCTCTACCAGAAATTACTGAAGATTTTCTGTTAGAATAACAATGTAAAGGGGTCTTGCAAATCTCAATTTTCTGTACATTCCAGTAATGATAGCTTTTTTAATGTGTAAGATATGCTCATAAGTTTCTAATTTCTTGTTGTTTATCTCAACAAACAAAATTATCTGTAACGTCATCGGGCAATCATACTCTTCAATACTTGTGGTTCTTGAAATTTATGCATGTCAAGTGTTCACAACGAAGAACTTAATTATTTATTATACAAAAGTAATATATCCTCCTTACTGCAAAAAATGGATTGCCTTGTTCTACAATCTTTTGAACTTTGGCATCTGAGTATCTGACATTATTTTCAAATTTAATCAGATTAGGGTTTGATGGGTTTTGAGAGAGATGGGTTTAAGGGAGATGGGTATGTATATGGTGAGAGAGGAGAGAGACATGAGAGATTGACTAGATGTTATGAAACAAGTACTCCATTTAATTTCTATACATGCGGTTTGTGTGAGAAGTTTGGCAACGGGATATTTTATTCTGATGAATCATCCGGATATCTGGTCGATATTGGATGTGCAGCAATTCCTAGTGAAATCAAACATAAAAGCCATAAACACACTCTTCACCGAATGAGTGGCATTGCGTACAAGAATTGCAGAAGGAACAATTAAGCACAGATGGGATGGACATCGACTTTTCTTGATGTTTCCTCCAGTTAAAGGTCATCCAAACTCTTTCAACTGTGAACTATGTTCCAATGATATTAATCCAAACTACTGGTTTTATAATTGTCGCAAATGTGATACATCATTTCATGCTATATGCATTGATCAAGATTTCGGTTCCAATATCAAGTATATATGGGGGAATATTTAAGGTTGAGAATCTGCATAAACACAGCCTTGAACTCACTGGAACTAAACAAACACTGAAATTTCAGATGGTTGGTAATGAAATATTCGGTTCGTAAATCAAGAAAAACCGTTGGCAAGAGCACTTCCTAACAGAATAACAACCGAATCAGATGGTTAGTGTGTAGCTAAGTTAGTAACGAAATACTAACAAACTAATAACGCACATCTTGCCATCAAAAGTAACAAACTACCAACAAATAATCCGTGGTTAAATTTAGTAACAAACTTCTAACAAAATTTTTCTAACAACTACTAACAAATTATCTGTTGTTAAATTTAGTAACGAACTTGTAACATAATTTTTGGTAGTAGATCTAGAAAGACAATGATAAGTTTAAAAGTTGCTAACAAAAAAGTTCGACATCATTTCGTTATAACAAATCTGAAATCCGACGTAATTTCGTTGTTACAATTCTACATTTATGATGGCATTCTGTTGGTAAACATGCTTAAATGGTGCAAAGATTTCAATTTCCAGAATTGTTGACATTTCTGTATCAATAAATATGCAATTAAATTAAAAATTAACAAAATCTAATTTGTTTCATATCATAACGCAGCACACTGTCCAAAATGGGGTAAGAGTTGCACTACACTCAAACCAAGTACACAAACACAATATAACACCATATATAGTAAGCTGTCTTAAATCCAAACGCAGTGGAATACTGGCCATAACTATAAATATTAGTAGCACTATTAGTGTCCAACATTACCATTCACCATCAATGTACTAAACTAGTTACTTTAGTGGTCACCACCATTTTCACTATCCTCATCATCATTCTCACTATCTAAATCAGTGGCAGGGGTTTGAGCAACTTGGGCAGAAGTAACCTCCAGAATTTTGGCTATTTTATCCTCCATTACTTTCATCTTATCCTTCATAATTTTTAGCTCTTTCTGCAATTTCTGATTTTCTGCATCGGCTGATGAACTGCTGGGAATTGTCTCCGGCTTATAAAACAGAGTTTGCGATGAACCAACGCCATACACCCTCTTTCTCTTGTCAACCCCTCCTGTTGCCTCAAGAAATATAGCATTTTTGTCAATTGGCTCTCCAGCATTCTCATATAACTCACAAAACTTCAGGAATGTTTCCTGTACACACCAACAATAGTTACCAACCAAATTTATAACATCAATCCCATAAAATTTATTTCAACATCAACTCGTGACTACAAATATATGGGTACAAGTAACAACATCAACCAGTGACTACAAAATATATGGCTACAAATATAAACAGGAGACTTGAAGTAATAAAGAACAAACACTTCTGCAGGTCAATGCAATATCCGGCTGACATTAGCTTACTTTTTTAAAAAAAATTATGTTGCATTAATTTTTCTCATCTGCTCAGAGAAAACTCTTAATGCTCTCGTATTTTTCGTGGAAGGGTGCTAGTCTTAACTTGTTCAGAGATCATTGTTTATATGATTGAGATTATTCTCCCTGATCTCTCACCCTTACCATACACGCAGTGAGATTTCTATAATTTGTATGTTGTTTTCTTGAGTTTAAGTAGCAGATATAGACAGTTTATCCAACAATGTTGTAGTGTTACTGGCTTCTCTTTTAAAATACTAAACTCTAGGCAGAGGACATATTACCCTTGAAGATAATTTCTAAATAATCACTTGTCAATGAATTCTAATGACAATGAATCATAATTGACAGTATTATAAAATATCTATACTAGTAGTGATTTTATATCAGCATTCTCAACTCTACTAGTAAAGTATAATTCATAAAATCAGGTAAATTTCGTTGGGCTTCCGTTATTATTCGATTGGCTTTTTAAAACCTTAAATTTCGTTAGTAATCTGTTAGTAACTATCAACGGATTGTTATCCGTTGTTAATTTTTGTTAGCATTATCCAGAATTCTTGTAGTGAAAACTTCATCTGCGGATAATTTGGTAAAAGCAGATATTTGTGTTATGAATGGGAGCCGCGTCTTAAATGCTGATCATGTAAATTTTGTGTTTGCATTAGCGTATTGTAACGTATTGTGGGTCTTTCCGTGAATCCAAGTCTGGCAAGAAAAAATCAATCATCGGCTGTTCTCTATAGTGTTAAATTATCTTTTGTGTAATTTACTTTTTTGTTATATTGTAAACCGTTCTGTTATCTTAAAAAATGTCATGGTGTAAACTTGTCAAATGCAACCCAGACACGTAACAACCTCCGTGGTCAACAAGTTTACTTTATGGAGTTGTCATTTTTTGCTGCTAGAACGGTTCATTGGTGACCTCTATAAGTATTATCAATATGTTGATACTAGGCCTGGCTAGTAAAACTTTGATCCCCTCAGAAAAGAGTGAGGAAAATGTAAATGAACCTTGCAATGCGCAGTGAATCTTACGATATAAAGTTCTGCCTGTTTATAAATCCCGCAATCTGCCATTCTACTTCTGTAAAACAAATGGACCTACTTTTCCATAAGCTTCCTCTAATCCTCTCGAAATACATGTGCAGACCTACTTTTCATAATCCAACACCATCTTCACACAAAGCATTTTCTAACTCTTAAATCATCTACTTGTTCTTGCTTGCACACGTCCAATGCACTTTATCATCAGCAAAGTATATTTTTTATTCCTTTTCTAGATAGAGCCCTTTTTTTTTGCTTCATCAGTTTTTAAGTTTTAGGGTGTGTTTGGTATTGCTGTTGCAGACAGCAATAACACTTTTCGCAGAAAATCAGTTAAAAAACTGTTTGGTAAAATTTAAAAGCTGCAAAAGTGCTTTTGGCTTAAAAGCTACTGTTAGATAAAGTAAGTCCCCCATGCTTTTAGAAAAAGCTGATTTTCAGCTGTTGCGGGGAGCAGATGCTGATTTCACCATCAAACTTTACCAAAAGCATCATTATTTTTAATTTTTTCATCAAAACATATACGTATCAAAAAAATTACCAAACAGTCATCTGATTTTTACAACAGTACTTTTTCCAGCAGTACTTTTTTTAACAGCACAACAATTTTTAACAGCAATCCCAAACAGAGCCTTAGTTGGTTGCTTGATTATTTAATTTAAATTTCGATTTAGATCTAGCAAAGATTACAGGAACAAAGTAATGAGGGAGACCTCGAAGAATCTAATTAAGTATATGATCAAAACTAATTATTAAAAATATTTGTTGTAGAATTATAAAATATTAGCATTAATACTATAGAATGAAAATCAAAACTGAAATTCCTAGATTTGAAAATTTAAAATTTACAATTTATAAATAAAAGAACTCCTAAAAAAAATATTTTCATAAATATATTATATGTTATGATTAAAATATTCTCTTTATAAATTTATAATGTGCAAAAATGAGACAACCAAGAAATAAAATAAATTATAACATATATATATATATTTAGGTTATCGAGATCAAATATAAAAATATAATAATAACTCAATATATAAGTACAAAAAGTAAATATTTTAAAAATATATATATTCAGGAAAAACATAAGACAATTGATTAGTATAAAAAAGTCCTATAACAATAAGATGTAAAGTATTTTTTTCAAAGTTATTATTAGAATAGAAAAAATTATAAAAGATTTTTACAAATACGCCAATATGAAATCTCAAACAACTTTTCAATATTTGATCAAATTCCTGAAAAGAAAATATATAAATAAAAGAAAAATATTTACGCAAAAATATTATATGGTATGATTAAAATATTCTCCTTACAAATTTATAATGTGAAAAAATCAGATAACTAATAAGTAAAATAAATTATAATACATATATTATATTTAGGTTATTAAAATCAAATTTAAAAATAAAATAAAAACTAAATATACAAGTATAAAAAAGTATAATTTTTAAAAAAATATATAATCCATTAAAAAATATAAAATTTGTTTAAGAAATAAACTTATTATATTAAAATTTAGTTAAATAACTTTTTTAACACAAATTATATAAAAAAATGATAATCATTACAAACTAGTAAATGTCTAAGGCAAAATTTCCACATCACAGTTCCTTCCGGAGGGTTGTGGTACTAACAAGGATCCGCAATAAATCATTGCTGAAACTATTTCCTTATTTAACTATTTTAAAATATAACATTCTTATATTATATTTAAATTATGTTTTCAATATTAAATAATTCAACTATAATAAAATTAAGTATTTCATAAATTTAGCAAAAATATGTAGCACTGAATAATAAAATTATAATTTAAATATAATAATACTCATTTCATATTTATTACTATTAGATTATTTCGAGAAACGTTTATCCGAGAAGATTTTTGATTCATAACTCATGACACCGTGAGTTTATGAATCAAAAATCATACAACGTACACGTTTTTCAAAATAATATAATAGTAGTAATAATTAAATGAGTAATATTTAATTAAAATTATTAATTTTGTATTATTTAATGAAATATATTTTTACTAAATTTATAAAATAATTTTTGAAAAATATAAATGTGAATATTAGAATCCTACTTTGAAAATAATTTACTTATTATATTTGAATATATATATATATATATTTCAAATTTAAATATACAAAAATTTTCATTTCAAATAAAATGATATAATTTATATTCAAAGTCCTTTATTCGTGATTATGATGTGTTAAAATATTTTGATACATAATTGTATATTATTCTTTTCTTACCGGATTTATACCATACACAAATTATTCTAAAATCAATATTTTATTTGTTAACTTATTTCTTTTACTTTTTAGTACTTATTTAACCAAAATAGAAGGTAAAATAAACAATATTTTATGTTCATTTTTTTAAAAAAAATGATATCAAAAATTTGTATAAAATCAATAAGGGTTATCAAATTTATAATGAATTTAAAAAAAAAAATTATTTTTTTGTAACACAAAAAAATTATTTTAAAAAAAAAATTCACTGCTTCCGCAATGATTCATTGCGGAAGTATATGCTTCCGTAATGATTAATTACGGAAGGAGAGAAAAATTTTAATAATTCGCGCGTCACTAGCGCCTAGGTCGGTTGGAGAAGTGAATACACTTTCCGCAATAATTCATTGCGGAAACATTAAATGTACTCTTTGCGGAAGGAGTATATAATGCATTCTCACTGATCTCCTTTTTCAAATTTTCAAATATAAATTACTTAAATAAATTATAAAAAATTGAAAATAATATAATTTTGGTCAAAAAAATTGAAATTACACCTAGAGGGGGTGAATAGGTGATTATGGCTAACTAGGATTACTTTTAAATTTTACCCGATAATAGCTTACTGAGATTTTACCAACTGAACTATAATCTAACAATGATAGTAAACTGAGATGACTAAATGCAATGCAGAAAATAATGTGCAGAAAAGTAAATAAAACACACAAGCATTTTAGCCAGGTTCGACCCCTAAGCCCATATGGTCTACGTCCTGGTCCCTTACCAACTTGGTAAGAGAATATATTATCGAATAATGAAGGTTACAACTACAAGATACAATAATATATCTCCCTTTATCCCAACTGCTGATAATGGCTTGCTGAAACCCTGTTTAAGAACCTGCTCTCTAAGTACTATACTACCCCGTAGTACAAACTCCTCTAGCAAGTACCACTAAACCCTTATTTCCCTTAGCCAACTTATCTAACAACTAATCAATACAATTTGAACAATACAAATCAATGATAAAGTTTACAACTCAAACTATAGACTCTCTTCAATAAAATACGTGTATATAATTAGGAGCTCGAGAGTATTTTGAAATCAATAAAAATCAGGAGTTGTATGTGTTCTTGCTTGCCAAGTCGTCAGTCATAAAACTGCAAGAAACCACATATATAACCACAAATTAACGTTTGAAACATTCTCAACAAATTACAACGGCTAGAATCCAATTCTACTGTTTAAAATCGTTGGCATGGTTTCCGACGTTCATGTGTATATTAGATAAAAGAGAAAGAAAGAAGAACAACGTTCAGAAAACATCTCTTCTATTTTGCAGAGTATAAAACGTTTTAATCAGAAGATAGAAGATAGAGTTTGAAAGAGAAATAAACTCCTATTCTTTAGAAAATCAATTTGAATAAGTAAAAACATTTTATAATTGAGCTCTCTATATATCATGCACGTATATTATATTAGAGAAGTCCTTACAACTGATATATATGAAGATCCTATAATATCTCCATGAAATTCGACTTTCTTGTTGAATCTGGACTGTGCATCTTGGCTTGCTATTATTCTGACACTGTTGACCATAGCTTGCTGAAATAGATTACTGTCTTATGATAGCTTGCTGTCATGATACTTAAACAGCAATGACATTAAGCTGTTATATCCTGCAAACATTCTCAAATAACAACATGATGGCTTGCTGTGTTGTGATCATCAAAACTAAGGAGTTACAATCTCCCCTTTTTTTATGATTACACACATTTAGGAGAATTATAAAAACTCCCCCTAAATCTATGCATATCTCAAAATAAAATTAAAACTAAGACATTACAATCAGCATAATAAACTTCAAAATGCAAAAATAACTTAACAGATTTCAAATACCAGTAGCATCAGCATAAACAGGTCTTAAAACAAAAACAACCATCAACAAGTTAACCAAACCACATAAACAAAACCATCAAATCAGGTACCAGATGCAACAAGTCTTAAATAAATCAAGTTCAGAAACTGAGTACTTAAAAGAAATAGAAATTCTCCTAAGTTCTCCCCCTTATATCATCAAAAACAAATTAGTCTTCCTGAGCAGAATTGACAGCTGCATCCTCTTTTGGTGAAAGAAACTCATCTATCTTGCTTCTCCTGTTGTTCCAAATCTTCAGCAGCATCCACAAGATCATCCAAGCCAGTGTCTAAATCTGCATTTAACTGAGAAGCTGAAGGTTTCTGAGCAGACATGAAGTTTGGCAAAATATCCTTTAAGCCCTTAACCTCTGTCTTGAGCTGGTTGATTTGCTCAGTAGTGGCAGCAATATGACCAAACAACAAGGTATTATCATCTTGAATACCTTTTAGCAGCTGCATCATCTCAGCAGTTGGAGTAAAGGTTGAAGGCTCAGCTGTAGCAGAAGACTCAGGAACAATGGTAGGCAAAATCCTAACTAACTCTCCATTGTCAATTTGTAAATTAGACTGAGCTAACACTTTAGCATCCAAAACTTCCTTGACACTCACATTAACAGCAATCTTAAGTTCAATCTTAAAGAATTCAAATACCTTGGTAAGCATTAAACCATAAGGAAGTCCAATTTTTTTCTGATTAACAGCAACAATCATATTCTTTAGAACCAGATTTGACAAATCAAAAGCCCTACCAGCTAGAAGTATAGAAACCAGAGTAACATCTTGACAACCAAAGGTTTATTTATTCCCACCCCTAGGACAAACATTAGCCCTACATATTTTAAACAACAAATGTGCCATAGGAGTTACTTGAGTAGTGGAAGGGGGCTGAGGGTTTTCTTCAACAGTAGCATCAGATCCTAATAGCAACTTAAATTGATCCATCACAGAAAAATCAGGGAATGACACATATCCTTTTCCAGTAAAAATATCAATCTCAGAGGGATTCTCAAACTTGATGATAGAACTTAAAATGGGAGGGTTAAGCCTAATTTTCTTGTCATGCACAGTGGTAATACAGTTCTCATACTTATCTTCAATCAAATTAGCATAGAATTCACGAATTAAATCAGGATATTAGACCTTAGGCATTTGGACGATAAAAGAATCCATACCCAAATTATGAAACAAAAGTAAGGCACCGAAGTTTTGAAAAATCTTACCAACAATCGGGATTCCAAAGATAATAGGACGAATATCCAAAGCATTTTCAGTGAATCGTTGTTGAAGATCAGGAGAATCAAATGCCAAAGATTGCTTAAGTTTCTTCGAATCAGGGCTGTGAGAGACTTCTTCATCGCTCTCATGACCCAAATCAACCACTGTAGTATCCATCTTGGAGGAAGTATGCTTGCCTAAAGTACTGGAGTTTCGAGTAGCACGAACCATGTTGAAGAATTGAGACGGTGATTTTTCAGAAGCGGCGGTTGATAATTAGAACTGAGAAGCGGCGTTAAATAAAACCCTAACCCGTGCTATTTTAATGATATTTAGGGGAGAGTTTAGGATAAAAATTAAAAATAAATTATAGATATCCTAAAATCTAATATTTATCATTAAAACAGTTTAAATCTATCTAAAACACCACAATTAGCACTTTTATCATAACAAGTAAAGCAGCAAATCATGCAAATATTTAAACATAATTAAACAGACAATGATATATCATAATTAAAAAAATTAAATTAAACAAAAAAATGTCATTTTAATAACCCATCATAGTAAGCTAACATACAAAATGATAGTAAGCCAACATTACCAAATTTCCAATGATAGCTTGCCATTATACACTGTACATGCCAAGTTCCCTTCGAATGGTAGAAAATCTTGCTTGTCCAAGGGGTTTTGTAAAGATATCTGCCAATTGATATTCAGTAGGTACAAAAACTAATTCAATCTTACCTTTGGCAGCATTATCTCGCAAGAAATGGTGACGAACATCAATATGCTTTGTTCTTGAGTGATTAACCGGATTCTTTGATGTATTGATGGTGCTAGTGTTGTCACAATAGATTGGAACTTTGCCACACTTGATTCCAAAATCTAGTAGAGTCTGAATCATCTACAAAATTTGAGAGCAACAGCTACCAGCTACCAAATACTCACATTCTTTTGTGGATAATGCAACTGAAGTTTGTTTCTTACTTTGCCAAGATACGAGACTTTGTCCTAAATATTTACAAACACCACTTGTGCTCTTTCTATCAGTTTGATATCTTGCATAGTCAGCATCACTATACCCCACAAGATCAAATGTGCTTGTAATAGGATAAAATAACCCAAGATTAATAGTCCCACTTATATATCGAAATATTGTTTTAACTGCATTTAAGTGTGATTCCTTAGGTTTTGCTTGAAAACGAGCACATACACAAACACTATACATAATATCTGGCCGAGAAGCAGTAAGATATAAAAGACTACCAATCATACCTCTATACTTCATGATATCAACATCTTTACCTTTCTCATCCGATGTCAGCTTGCTGTTTTGATTCATTGGAGTAGATTTAGGCTTGACAGTGTCAAAACCAAACTTGGTCAGCAAATTCTTGACATATTTTGATTGATGCACATAAATTCCATCTTTAGATTGTTTGATTTGGAGCCTCAAGAAATAATTGAGCTCACCCATCATGCTCATGTCAAATTCACTGCTCATACACTTTGAAAACCACTCACACATAGAATCATTAGTGGATCCAAAGATTATATCATCTACATATATCTGGACAATCAAAATATCATCACCATTTTTCCTAGTAAATAAAGTAGGATCAATTTTACCTCTAATGAAGCCATTTTTGATCAAAAACTTACTAAGCCTCATGTACCAAGCCCTTGGTGCTTGCTTCAAGCCATATAATGCCTTCTTGAGCTTGTAAACATAGTCCGGATGTTGTTCATGTTCAAAACCAGGGGGTTGCTTGACATAAACTTCCCCTTCCAGAAATCCATTAAGAAAAGCACTTTTGACGTCCATTTGATGTAGCTTGATCTTCTTGTAGCATGCATAAGCAAGAAGCATCCTAATTGATTCCAATCTAGCTACTGGAGCATAAGTTTGATCAAAGTCAATGCCTTCTTGTTGACCCTTGTGCCACGAGCCTTGCTTTATTTCGAGTAACAATACCAAATTCATCCACTTTATTCTTGAAAATCCATTTTATACCAATGACTGAAGCATCCTTTGGTGGCTTGACAAGTTCTCGAACATCACATTGTTCGAATTGATTGAGTTCTTCTTGCATAGCCGTGATCCAATTTTCATCTTTGAATGCTTCTTTGACATTCTTGGGTTCCTCTTGAGCTAGAAATGCAGCATAAGTACAAAAATTTGCAGTGCCTTTTCTTGTCTTGAGACCATCAAAAATATCACCAATAACCTGTTCTGGAAGGTGATTCTTCACTGTCCGAGTAGCTTTTGACAATGAATGCTTTGCGATATCTTCATGTGAGGTTTTCCTTATCTTAGATGGAGGAGCTAATCTTCACCATCAAAGATTGGCATTTTATCCTTTGCTTTATTTCCTTTAGGACCATCAAGAGTCATCTTTTCCATCTTTACAATTGCATCATCAACTGGAGTAGAAGTTTCTGCTTGCTGATTTCCAGAGGCAGTCTCTGTTTCAGCTTGCTGTTTTGGAGTAGTCTTCTCTGTTTCAGCTTGCTGTTGTCTGGCTTCACCTGCATCATCTTTCTCGTCTCTTGGAAGATCATTGTTATGTTCTTGAAAAGTAACATCTATAGATTCCTCAACAATATGCTTAGACAAATTATAAACTCTATAAGTTTTACTATTCATAGAATAACTAAGAAAAATAGCTTCATAAGATTTAGCATCGAATTTACCATCATTACCAATTTTCTTGAGCACAAAACACTTTGAGCCAAAACACTTTGAGCCAAATATCTTGAAGTAACTGATGTTGGGATTCTTTTTCTTGAGCAATTCATATGGAGTCTTGTCTAAAATAGGTCTTATCAATACTCTATTCAGAACATAGCATGCTGTGTTGACTGCTTCAGCCCAAAAAACTTCTAGGTAACTTGCTTTCTTGCAATAATGTTCTTGTTGTCTCTTACAATGACCTATTATTACGTTCCACCACACCATTTTGTTGTGGAGTCCTTGGAGCCGAGAATTCATGTGATATTCCTCTTTATTCACAATAAGTAACAAAGTCTTTTTGGAATTCACCACCTCGATCACTCCTTATACCTACAAGTTTTGTGTTGAGCTTATTCTCAAGTAATTTAATTAGTTTCTCAAACTCATTAAAAGCAACATCTTTAGTTTTAAGAAACAATACCCATGTAAAACGAGAATAATCATCAACAATTACAAAACCATATTGCTTACCTCCTATACTTTTATAGGCTTCTGGACCAAATAAGTCTAAATGCAAAAGTTCTAAGGGTTTAGAAATAGATACCATTTTCTTTGCTTTGTGAGTACTTCTAATTTGCTTGCCCAATTGGCATGTCGAACACACCTCAGTCTTGACATACTTGATTTTGGGTAAACCTCTGACTGACTTCTTCTTTGAAAGCTTGTTAAGCAAGTCCATGTGAGCATGACCCAATCTTCTATGCCAAACATAAGGATCAGTGTCTATTGTAGTAAGACAGCAAGCTGTTTTCTGTAACTCAAAGTCCAAAATATATATATTTCCTTCCCTTCTAGCAACTAGGGGGACTTTGTTAGTACCAATAGAAATAATACACCTATCAATACCAAAGTTAACAGTATGGTCATCATCATATAACTGACTTATGCTAAGCAGATTATATTTAAGGCCTTTAACATATTGAACTTTATCAATCGAAATGTGTTTATTACATATTTTACCTTTTCCAAGGATTTGAAGAGTTTTGTTATCGCCAATAATCACTCTTCCACCCTTTTTCATCTGAAGACTCAAGAATTGTGCTTTGTCTCCACTCATATGTCTAGTACATCCGCTATCCAAGATCCATTGAGTTGATTTGACTCGATCGGCAAGACACATCTACAAAATAAATAAAACAACTCAACCTTTTGGTACCCAAAGTTTGTTGGGTCCGACATGGTTAGCAGATAAAACATATAAAACATGTAAATCAGATTTCTTTATCCATTTTTGGATAAATCTAGGTGATTTAACTCTGCAGCCTGATGATAGTAAGTTGTCTTTGTTCTGCCATTCTGACCATAGTAAGCTGTTTTCTGTTTGTTTCCTCCATGGTATGATTTTTGTCCATTCTGAACTCTGCAATATTTTTTAAGATGCCCTTTCTTTCCACATCTTTTGCATATCTTCCACGGCATAGCATAATCATAGGGTATGCCATGTTTTCCTTCATATCTTAGAGCTTTGTCCTTCTTGTTGGCATTCATTCCAAGTCCTTCTCTGACCAATGGAATATTTGTGTTGTTCATCATTGATTTGAGACTCTCTTCTCCTTGAACAAAAGATCCCATGCCCCTTTTCAGATCCTCAACCTCCTTTGTGAGCATATCAATCTTTTCAGCTTGCTGACTTATGATTTCAGCTTGCCCTTATGATTTCAGCTTGCTGAGATGGTTAGTCTGCTTGATTTGAAGGTGTTGCATCTATTGATTCTTTGAGTTTGAACAGCTCCAAACATTCATCCCTTACTTCAATCTCCTTTTTAACTCTGTGATCTCCATTAATTGAGTCTTGTTTCTTTTGAGGAGAATTTTGTTGAAGTTTTCCACATGACTGATTTTAGCTTGAAGATCCTTGATTTCAGCCTCTTTGTCAGCTTGTGTAGGTACCTTCTTGTCAATCCAAGTATCCACTTTGCTCATCAAATCTTGAACCATAGTCTTGAGATAATTATTCTTCTCTTTTAGTTTGCTATTTTCAGCTTTAAGAGAATAATATTCTCCCATAGATACATTCTCACATTCCTGCATGGTTAGTGGTTCCAAAACAATATTTTCAGAAGATAAATTATATTTACAAGAGTTTACCTCACTCTGATCTTCTTCTAAATCACTTTCTAGGTATCCACTTTCTGAATTTCCTCGAACAGAATCATAATCAAGTCCAACTAGGGAAAGATTGACCATGTCTCCACTTGAATCATCACTGGAAACTGAGTCATCATCACTCCAAGTCATTAGAGCTTTAGCTTTCTTCTTATCCTTGAAGACAGTTTGCTATTTTGACTTCAATTTGTAGCAGTCCAGCTTATAATGGCCTGGCTTTCCACAATTAAAGCATGTCTGATCTTTAGAATCTTTGTTGGGCTTCTCGTTGGAAAATCTGCCTTTATCTCTTTTCAGCCTGTTCTTCTTCTCGATCATCTTTCTGATCTTCCTGGATATTAAAGCTAATTTTTCATCTAACTCATCTTCAGATTCCAGTAAGCTGTTATTAGTGTGAAGAGCTAATTGCTTCATTTGAGCAACTGGAGCTTGCATAGAACTTGATTGGCTTTTCTTGATTTTTCTTTCAAATTGTTCCAATTCTGCAAAAAATAACTAATTGATCCATAGTATCTATAGTTGGAGAGGATTCTAGAGCCGTTACCTTTGGTTCATAGATAAATGGCACAACACTAAGTATCTTCATGTTGATTTCCTCTTATGGGATATGTTTGCCAAGCTGCTTTAAGGCATTCAGATTTATCTGGAATCTTGCTTGACTTTCTCGAATAGTTTCTCCATCTTAAAGCTTGAAATTTCCAAACTCATTCATTAGTTTGCCCAATTTCACCTTCCTTAAGCTCTTGGATCCTTCATGATACAATTCCAGAGTATCCCATATCTCTTTAGCTGATTTGCATGAAGAGATTTTATCACATTCACTAGGACATAATCCATTCATGACAGAATTTCTAGCCTTTCCATTGAAGCTGTATTTAATTAGTGCAGCCTCTGTGAGATCATCAACGTCTTTCACTCTGCCTTCTTTGTCCTTGAACTGAAATGGACCCTCCTGAACAACTCTCAAAGCTAGTGGCTCCCTGGATAGATACACTTCCATGTGACCTTTCCACCAGTTGTAGTTTTCTGTACCAAGCAAAAGAGGTGCCCGATAATCCGAGGTTCCTTCGGGATATTTGTCAGCCATTTTGATCGAATACTATTCCTGTTACAGAAAGATTAGTATACCAAAGCTCTGATACCAACTGAAATTACACCTAGAGGGGGGGTGAATAGGTGATTATGGCAAACTAGGATTACTTTTAAATTTTACCCAATAATAGCTTACTGAGATTTTACGAACTGAACTATAATCTGACAATGATAGTAAGCTGAGATGACTAAATACAATGCAGAAAATAATGTGCAGAAAAGTTTATAGAACACACAAGAATTTTAGCCAGGTTCGACCCCTAAGCCCCTATGGTCTACGTCCTGGTCCCTTACCAACTTGGTAAGAGAATATATTATTGATCAATGAAGGTTACAACTACAAGATACAACAATATATCTCCCTTTATCCCAGCTGCTGATAATGGCTTGCTGAAACCCTGTTTAAGAACCTACTCTCTAAGTACTATACTACCCCGTAGTACAAACTCCTCTGGCAAGTACCACTAAACCCTTGTTTCCCTTAGCCAACTTATCCAGCAACTAATCAATATAATTTGAACAATACAAATCAATGATAAAGTTACAACTCAAACTATAGACTCTCTTCAATAATATACGTGTATTTAATTAGGAGCTCGAGAGTACTTTGAAATCAATAAAAATCAGGAGTTGTATGTGTTCTTGCTTGCCAAGTCGTCAATCATAAAACTGCAAGAAACCACATATATAACCACACATTAATGTTTGAAACATTCTCAACAAATTACAACGGCTAGAATTCAATTCTACCGTTTAAAATCGTTGGGATGGTTTCCAACGTTCATGTGTACGTTAGATAGAATAGAAAGAAAGAAGAACAACGTTCAGAAAATATCTCTTCTATTTTGCAGAGTATAAAACGTTTTAATCAGAAGATAGAAGATAGAGTTTGAAAGAGAAACAAACTCCTATTCTTTAGGAAATCAATTTGAATAACTAAAAACGTTTTATAATTGAGCTCTCTATATATCATGCACGTATACTATAATAGAAAAGTCCTTATAATTGATATATATGAGGATCCTATAATATCTCCATGAAATTCGACTTCCTTGTTGAATCTGGACTGTGCATCTTGGCTTGTTGTTATTCTGACACTGTCAATAGCTTGCTAAAATAGATTACTGTCTTATGACAGCTTGCTGTCATGATACTTAAACAGCAATGACATTAAGCTGTTATATCCTGCAAACATTCTCAAATAACAACATGATGACTTGCTGTGTTGTGATCATCAAAACTAAGGAGTTACAAAAATTACACTATTTATTTTCAAAAATACCAAAATTTGTACATTTTTTTCTGAAATTATTTGAAAATATTTTTTATTTTTCCTTTTTGTATTACTTCATTTAATTTCATATTTAAATTACTTCAAAAAATTATAAAGAAAAAATAAATTTTAGTCAAAAAAATTATAATATTTATTTCTCAAAACAATTAATTTTCCTAATTTTTTTCTGGAATTTTTTAAATATATTTTTATTTTTCCTTTTTTAATCACTTAATTCAAATTTTCAAATTTAATTAATTAAAAATTTATAAAAAAAAATTGAAAATAATATAAATTTAATTGCGGACGGAAAAGAACAAGAAGTTGCATTTGTTATCTTCTAATCTCTTAAATTGTCTCAATTATACATATTTTAAGTTTTAATAGAATAAAAACTATTAACTACAAAAATAAAATTCATCAATTTTCGCTTTCGTCAATTATTCGTTGGGGAAGGGTTGGTTGGCTGTCAACCAACCATGGTTGGGGAAGGATGTCTAATGAGTTAATCTATCAAATTTGGAAAGTGACGACTAAATCTAGGGTTGAGCGGTCATATTCCCAACCAACTTAAAATCAATTCAAAATTTATCAATTATTTTTATGTAATTTTATATTTAATTTTTTTATTATTGAACGAAAGGTGACTAATTATTCAATTTTTGATATTTCATAACACAAATTTTCATAATGTTAGATTAAAGTTTCAAATAAATCTACTTTTCAATATGAACTTTAACATTTTAAAACACTCCCTAATAAAAATTAGAATTACATAAATATACATTATGTTTTTCGAATTTATGTTTTGATATTGTTGTGTTAGGCAAAACAAAGGGCATATTTGTGTACTCACTGATAAGTTAATAATTTATCGATGAGTGTTTGTCGATCTAACTTATAAGTTGAATTTATAATTTATAAGATAATAAGTGAAATATTGGTAATGACGTACTTTTTCTCAATTTATTTTGAATTTTTTTCCTTTTTACTAACTAAAATTTTAAATTATATGTTTAAAATGTTAATTTAATTTAAAATTTATGAATTTATATAATTATATTTAAAATTTAATTATTTTAGTTTATTTAAATTAAAAAATTTTGACTTATAAACAAAATTATCTAAACACTTATATAGTGTGTATATATTTATTACTTATTATTTTAAGTGATAAGTATTTTGTAGACGAGCACAAAATGCATATCAAACTTAATTTGGTCCATTATCCATTGTTAGGACGGTCATATTATATTATATCCTATATATAAACGGAATAGAGGAGATAAAATTATATGCTTTGGTCGTCATGACTAATATTATAATTATAGATGATTGGAGTGTGGTTTAGCGGGATACATGTATTGATAAACCTACACCTACTTATAATAATAATAATAATAATAATAATTTTGCAAATTATATCCTATATATAATTGTAGTAGAGGAGATAAAATGGTATGGTTTGGTGTCATGGCTAATATTATAATTATAGATGATTGGAGTGTGGCTTAGAGGGATAAATGTATTGATAAACCTAAACCTAATATAAAAATAATAATAATAATAATAATAATAATAATAATAATAATAATAATAATAATTTTACAAAGCCGGGAAATAGGCTTAGCAGGATACTATAGGATAAACCTAAACCTAATATGAAAATAATAATAATAATAATTTTAAGTATTTTTAAATGTATGATTAGTTATTATTCTTTTTATTTGTATCAAATATAGTTCAAAAAAATTCTTAATTTGACAATAAATTTTCAAAATATACTATAGACAAATATTCTTAATAATAAAACTATTACAATTAAAAATTCAAATATAAATTTTTAAAAAATACTATATATTATATTTATTTTATTTATTTTAATATTTTATTATAATACCTAATAATCTGTATAACAAATACAATAGTTAATTAATTAAGAAATTAAACTATAATTACATATTTTTAAATGATATAAAATAATATTAAAAGTATTATATAAAATACAAGCAAAATTTATCTTAAAAAATAAAAATATGTAAGATTTAACAAATTATTTTTTAATAGGGTTAAAGTAGATCATTTTTAAAAAAATAGAATTTGTAAGTTTGATTAAAAATATCTATAAATAGATTATTTTAATTTTTATTTTATAAAATAAGAAATACATTTAGATTATATTTAGGTATATAAATATTACGAGTGTTTTGTTCTATTTAAGGACCATGAAGTTTTAGGGTATATCAATTTTATAAAACATTAAAACTAGAAAGAAATATATTAATAATCATAAAAAAACTAATACAATTAATAATTGAAAAACCAAACTATTAAAATAAATTTGAAATTACTATCATAAAAAATATAAAGTACTCTTTTTCAAAATCATTACCAGAACCGAAAAATTATAAAATATCAAGTTTCCAATATTAGATCAAAGTGCACAAGATTAAGAAAAAAAGTAACTAGGTAAACATATTATATGAACTATAATTATATATTCTTAAATGATATAATATAATATTAAAAGTGTTATATTATATATATAATAAAAGTAATAATTTGATTTAAAATATTTATAAATAGATTAATTTAATTTAAGAAATAAAATTTTTGTATTAAAATTTAGTAAAGTAAAGAATAATTATTGATTTCAAAATTTTTATAAAAAATATTTAGAATTATCATGACACGTGTATAAAACTAGTATCAGTAACCACGTGTCCCTTCCTGCACAGATTTCTCTATCTTATTCTTTGGTATTCCCCTAGCGACCCCTTCTTTTATTTCACGTTTTTAATTTTTCATGTATAATATCAGTAATGGTACGTTTTGTTCTGTCATGAGTTGTCGCTATACACCTCAGCTAGTGTTATGGCCCCTGGATATAGACCTTGTAACAGGTCTGTGTGTTGAAACAGATTCCTTAGATGAGTTCTTTCCCTTCTTGAAAGAACCTATCTTAACGGCTGGAGTTTTACTTAAGAGGCTCCTAACTCTTCCTACTCATTGAGTTCTGAAATGTTCCATGTTCTTTATTCAATACTATTCCCTCTCTATATAGAAGGAAAAGGTACACGCTAATAAAAAGAGATAAGCAAGTGCTTCCTACAAATTAGGAGCTACCTGATAAGATAATGCTAACAACCTTAGAGATAAACTAAATATCTCTAAATATTAAAAATGAAACTACTCCTAGATTATCTTCTCTTATAAAAGAGTTTTGAACTTATTTAAATAAATACTGGATGTTTTTTAAATCTAGTTCCCTCCTTTAGTCCTGTTATATTTCTTTCCAACAAAAGCATCTATAACATTACTCCCTTCCTGCAGAATGAGCTTGTCCTCAAGTTCAAATTCAGGATAATCTTCCTGGAAAGCAGTTGCTACTTCCCATGTTGCGTCCACAGCAGCCTGGCCCTTCCAGTGCACTAAGAACTCCAGAATGCCTCGATTAAGTCTTGATCGCAAGATGGACAACGGTTGAGGAAGTATCTTCCCATCAAGCATCAAAGGTAAACTGGGCGGAGAAACAGGAGGTTCCCCACGAAAAACTTTAAGCTGAGAAATGTGAAAAATATTATGAATTCTGCAATCTGGTGGAAGCTCCAAAGCATATGCAACTTGTCCCACTCTTTGCACAATTTTGAATGGCCCGTAGAATTTGGGAGAGAGCTTGCCACCTGCCTTTTTTGCCAATGTGCGTTGGCGATAGGGATGTAGTTTGAGCCATACAAACTGCCCTACTTCAAAACTTAAATCCCGATGAGTTGCATCATACGAGGCTTTCATATTCACTTGAGCTTGGAGTAAGCGTTGTCGTGTTGCTGACAAAATCTCATCTCTAGTTCGTAAGGCCTCATCAACAGCCTCAACTTTAGTTATTCCTGGCTCATAAGTTAGGAGTCTAGGAGGTGCACGACCATAAACTAGATGAAATGGAGTGGTGCTCAGGGAGGTGTGGAAAGATGTATTATAACAGTATTCTGCCCATGGTAGCCACTCGACCCATTTACGAGGCTGATCCCCCACAAAACAACGCAGATACATTTCGATGGTACGATTAACAACCTCCGTTTGTCCGTCCGTCTGCGGGTGATAGGCAGAAGAAAATTTGAGTTTAGTACCACATAAACGAAATAATTCACGCCAAAAAGTGCTTGTAAAAATAGGATCACGATCACTAACTATAGACTCTGGAAGGCCATGTAATCGATAGATGTTGGAGAAGAAAACTTGAGCTATAGAGACAGCGGTGAAAGGATGCGCGAGTGGAATAAAATGTGCATATTTTGAAAGCCGGTCGACCACTATAAACAGAGCAGATTTTCCACCTACTTTGGGCAAGCCTTCAACAAAATTCATCGATATTTCAGCCCAGATATGTTCTGGAATTTGAAGTGGTTGTAAGAGCCCCGCGGGATGCAAGTTTTCCCATTTATGTTGTTGGCAGACTATACAATGGCGAACAAAGTCCTCTATTGTGGCTTTCATGCCCTTTCAATAAAAATCAGCCTTCACACGATATATAGTCTTTTGAATTCCTTCATGAGTTGAGTCATGTACGGACTGAATGATGGTTGGAATTAATGGCGATGTGGGCAATAAATAAGCACGACCTTTATATAACAGAATACCTTTACTGGTAGACCAATCTTTACCTGCCTCGCCCGTAGAAATTTGGTGAATGATGTCTTGCAGAACATCACTATGAGAAATCTCTTCACGAATATCATCCATTAAACAAATTTGAGGCTGAGATATGGCACACAGGCTGTTACATTCAATGCCGCGACGTGACAAGGCATCAGCAGCCTTGTTTAGTGCACCAGCTTTGTACTCTACCTTGAAATCAAACCCCAATAGTTTGCTGACCCAATGCTGCTGTGGAGAGGTCGTCAATCGCTGCTCCACCAGAAATTTAAGACTGTAATGATCAGTTTTAATTATAAACGGACGTCCCCAAATGTATGGACGCCAATGTTGGACAGCTTGAGCTAAACCAATTAGTTCACGCTCATAAGCAGGGAGTTTAAGATGTCGTTCAGCCAACTTACGACTAAAATAAGCAATTGGATGACCTTTTTGTTGTAATATTGCCCCTATACCAGCACCAGATGCATCACATTCAATCACAAAATTCTCATCAAAATTTGGTAATTGTAAAACTGGAGCAGAAGAAAGGGCTTGTTTCAAGGATTGAAAAGCTTGTTCAGCGTCATGTGTCCACTGGAAAGAATTCTTTTTTAATAAACTCGTGAGAGGTGCAGCTAAAATACCATAATCTTTCACAAATTTACGGTAGTAACCGGACAAGCCTAGAAATCCCCTTAAAGCCTTAGCTGATCCCGGTAAAGGCCATTCTGTAACAGCTGCAACTTTACTTACATCCGCTGAGACTCCTTTTTCATGAATAACATAGCCCAAGTATGTTACTTGAATCTCACCAAATGAACATTTGGATCGTTTCAAGAACAACTGATATTGTTGAAGGACAACAAATACTAATCGTAGGTGTTGAATGTGTTCAATTCAAGTCCTGCTATATATTAGTATATCATCGAAAAAGACAAGTACAAATTTTCTTAAATAAGGTTGGAATACCTCATTCATAAGTGACTGAAATGTTGATGGTCCATTTGTAAGCCCAAATGGAACAACAAGGAACTCGAAGTGCCCGTGGTGGGTTCTGAAAGCGGTTTTCTCAATATCTCTTGAATCCATGCGAACTTGATGATATCCGGACCTGAGATCCAACTTTGTAAAGAAACGAGCTCCATGCAATTCATCCAACAACTCATCGACCACTGGAATTGGAAATTTATCTTTGATCGTTCGTGCATTTAATTCCCGATAGTCCACACAAAGTCGCCATGATCCATCATGCTTTTGAACTAACAACACCGGAGAAGAAAATAGTGAACGACTTGGTCTAATAATACCTTGAGAGAGCATGGCTGAACATTGCCTTTCAATCTCATCCTTTTATCGGTGTGGATAACGATAAGGCCGCACCACAATTGGCTCGGTGCCTGTTAATAATGTGATGCGATGATCACAACCCCGCGATGGTGGAAGTCCTTGAGGTTCCTGAAAAAGGTCTATAAATTCAGCCAACAATTTTTCCAGTGAAGATTGTTGAGTCACCTCTCCTTGAAGCAGATAAGATGTTGCTGCCTTTTCAACCAATTTCCCCTGCCAAGTAATAAGCTGTTCTTGCAAAGTAAACTGCATTGTTAATGATTAAAAATCCCACAATATAGGTCCCAAGGTTTGTAACCATTTTACCCCCAATACTACATCAAAACCCTCTAAAGGAATGATATATAAATCAATGTAGAAGACTTCATTCAATTTGTAATTGAACTAATTTACAAATACCTGAGCTTGTTACTTTTTCACCATTTGCCACTGCAACTTGAAGCCCGTTCCGCTGAGCAGTTTTAAGTCCAAAACGAATAGCTGCAGACTCACTAATGAAATTGTGAGTACTTCCCGAATCAACTAATCCCAACATAGGGTGCCTATTCACCAATATATGAAGTTGCATCGTTTGAGAATTTCTTATTCCTGTTATAGCATGTAGAGATATCTCCGAAGGAATGTCCTCTTTAGCCTCAATTTCATCGGTGTGATCTTCCACTAGCAAGCAAAATATCCTCTTACATCGATGTCCAACTGAATAAGATTCATCACAATTATAACAAAGGCCTTTACTGCGATGTTCAGCCATTTCTGCCCTCGACAATCGCTTAATAATAGGGGACCTAACACTACTTGTAGATGTAGTTGTTGATAGAGCATTTGTTGCAGGTTTCGATTATGTTTGACTTCCTGGTGTAGATACAACCACTGATGACTTTGGGGAATTCCATGTTGATGTGGTTCGTCGCATTCCGGTATTAGCAAGCAAAGATTTTTGCTCAAATGCTCTCGCCAAGTTCATGGCAGTAACCAGATTAGGAGGCCCTTGCATCTCGACATCAACTCTTAGCCCTTCAGTAAGACCAGCTGTAAAGAGGTCCACTTGTTGGTCGGGCCTAACTGATACAACCCTTGCCAACAGTGTTTGGAATTGCTTCTTGTATTGCTCAACTGATCCTGTTTGTTTTAAATTCACCAACTCACCTAATGAATTCCCACAAAGGGGAGGTCCAAATCTGAGGAGACAATATGATTTAAATTGTTCCCATGTCATGCCAGGCTCTTCTTGTTCCAATTTATAACACCATAATTGTGCTTCCCCAACAAGATGGAATGATGCCAATCCCACTTTATCAATATTTTCTGTCTTTTGGTTAGAAAAGAATTGTTCACATCGGTACAACCAACCTAACGGATCTTCAGTGCCATCGTATGTTAGAAATTCCAGTTTGGAATATCGTGGGACAACAGGCTTACTTATGGCTGTTTCTTGTTCGATATTCTCCGATCTTTCTTTGTGAACAGAATCTTCTCCTTCAGCAGTTTTTCCAGAAATGGATTTTTTTCCTTGTGCCTTATCATGGTTACCTAACTGCAATTCTAACAAATGTTGAATTGTTAAAATGCCTTCACGCAACTCCTTAATTTCCAGACTAACACGCCTATCAAGCTCTTGCACAGTTGCTGCTAGTTGATGTTCAGGATCACCCATGAGCTCTGATACCAAGTTGTTATGGCCCCTGGATATAGACCTCGTAACAGGTCTGTGTGTTGAAACAGATTCCTTAGATGAGTTCTTTCCCTTCTTGAAAGAACCTATCTTAACGGCTGGAGTTTTACTTAAGAGGCTCCTAACTCTTCCTACTCATTGAGTTCTGAAATGTTCCATGTTCTTTATTCAATACTATTCCCTCTCTATATAGAAGGAAAAGGTACACGCTAATAAAAAGAGATAAGCAAGTGCTTCCTACAAATTAGGAGCTACCTGATAAGATAATGTGAACAACCTTAGAGATAAACTAAATATCTCTAAATATTAAAAATGAAACTACTCCTAGATTATCTTCTCTTATAAAAGAGTTTTGAACTTATTTAAATAAATACTGGATGCTTTTTAAATCTAGTTCCCTCCTTTAGTCCTGTTATATTTCTTTCCAACAAAAGCATCTATAACAGCTAGCCATAACTATCTTTGCTTATTATCACATGGACATGGGTCCATGATGCTTCTGTTGTTTTCAATCAGCCCCGTGAATATAATGATTTCTACAAAATACTTAGCCAGCAGTATTATAGCTTAATCGTAGGGCTAGATGCAAAATGACTATAGTCATTTTTATAATTTTACATTAAAAATGTTTTTTTGTATTATAATAGAACTTCAACTCCAATATAGTTGCATTTTGAAACCAAATAATTTCAAATTTAACTCATTTTTATCTTTCACTCTTATATCTTAATTAAAATTTACCATTATGCATGTCATTTATGTCATTTATGATTACTTGATGATGTGGCATTGATGCATAAATGCATCCTTGTTTTCAAAATTAGAACCAAGTATGCATATTTGCTATAGAATTACTTTAGAGTTAAAGTTTTTAGCATTTGATTTCAAATTATAGAAATGACACCCTTTTGCAGTTAAGTTTTTTTGCATTTGATGCTATAATATAGCAGTAACACAAAAGATAGCATTGCATTGGACTTGCTCTAAGGAGTAAATATATGCATGTTTTTTTTAAAATTATTGGTTACATAATTGATTTTGATAATTTAATGTATTATATTGTAATTATTTGTTTAAGAGAATATTATCAGAGAACAAATATATGGTGTCATAATATTTGTATATTTAATGAATTGCATACATTATTATATATACTTTTTTATTCAATATTTTAATATATCAATATATTATGCAATACATATTAGACTAATTAATCTATTATAGAAATTTCCAATACACTCTTAACTTTAAAAACTTCAAAAATACAAAGACTCTGGTACTCAGTACCTCTTAATTTGTCTTCATATTAATAACTTGTATTAATAAACGAAATGACTTTTTTAAATGGTACACAAGTATTAATTTCAATTTCACCCATTTTTACTAGCACCAACTTTTAAATTTAATTTTATTTATTTATATATATATAGGCATTTCTTACATAGAGGCTCATGTTATATGGAGATCCACAGAGAACCCTCTTGATTAATCAGAGCCACATGATTAAAAATAGATCGTACAATCATTATATGTCTATTATTTAAAATTATTGTACGTATAGAAATATACACGCACTCAATTCCCCGTTGCTATCTCTCTGAGGAGTTCACCACTACTGTATCTCTTCTCTCTGCGATTCGAACAAAACTTATCTCTTCTCAACAATCTATCTCATTGTAACTCTTTCAATCTCAGCGATTTTAATGAAAAGTATGTCTTCTTCTTCGAATCAAAATCAAATTTGTCATTATATTGTTTATAGTCTTAATCAAGTTTCTCTCTTTATCATTCATTTTTCATCAATGATTCTACTGCTAAATTCATTAAATTAAGATTTGGAAATGAACTTATATGCATTATGGTAAAAATTAAGATCATATTTCATTTTTTGGAGGTTAATTGTGGTTAAAAATTGATATTGCCTGATATTTTTACTAACAGTTAAGACCAATTTTTTCTGTTCTACGATGGAATCCTATAAATTGTATAGATACATGTACTAGTTATAAACTTCAAAAATGCGTGTTTTTTGTTTTATATAATTGAATCAAAATTTATGTAATAATTTGTTTTTGTGTTTAGTAGCTTTAATTCTTATTTATCAGTATTATGTGTTCTACCATAGTTACAAGTTAAAGTTATATAGCACATATTGAAATTTAGTCATTTTATAATATAATTTAGTCGATTGTGTTAGGATTAGTGTGTTAGGATTAGAGTGCGTCTGACCTTATACTGTTTCTTAAATTTTATTCTATATTTTTGAATATTGTGGTATTATTCCAAAGCAGGAATTTTATATTTCATGTTATGGTTCTATTCGAGGTTATTTTACAACAAAAATTGTTGTATATATATGGATTAAAATATTTTTAGCTGTTCTTTTTTTATCTATTTTCTATAATATTATGTTATGATTCTTAAAATAGAATCGACTTTTGATACTATTAGAAATTACAGCAATATTGTTAGGTTTCTATATGTATAGTCTGCATATTTTTAAAGTTTTTGTTCAACTGTATATGGATTAGAGGGTCTCTGGTGCTTCATTTTTATTCTATTTTTTTAAATGTTGTGTAAATTTTCTAAATTGGAATCAATTTTTTTTATATTTTATGTTATGATATTGTTAAGATCCTATATCTGTGGTTTGTGTTTATTAGGATTCATGCGGCTGTCATAGTGTAACCATCCAGTGGTTCATTCTGATACCTTTGGTTGTTTCATATATAATGCAGTCTTGATCATTTTGGAAAGTAATGCAAACTTTTAGTAAGGAAGTTAATACTTAATAGCACTAGAAGTGCTAGAACAACAGTAGAAAATAAGAAATTTTCAAGTCTTCTGTTTTGTGTTTCTAATATATGTTGAGTACTGATCTACTTCATTTTGTTCAGTAAAAATGTATCTTTTTATTTAGTTTTTATAATATTAAACTGAACCAAATACAGCTCAGGCGTCTTTACTTTTGTCATCTCAATAGTGAAGTTATGGAGTAGCATACATGTACTAGAATATGACCGTATATTAAAATAAAGTTATTTACAATGTCACTAGATTTAATCAGATAATTTTTTGGAAGATTTAAATCAAATCAGCAGAAGATTATTTCAAATGCATCCAGCTTTGGTCGACTATAGGCAATTATCTTTACGTAACCCATTATAGCATGCACATCATTGTGTGATTATCTAAATAGAAATACATGCAGATCATCCTCATCATCTGACATAGTTGATCCTGTTCCTTCACCTAATATCACTTCCTAAAAAAATTATAGAGTACGGGAATCACTAACATCAAGGTGCTAAAGTGAAGAATTAAGACTTGAAAATGCTCTAAAATATGCAAACTCGTTAAACCCTATATAACTACTAATGACAATGAAGGCTGGGATATTAACATTTATCTTTAAAATGATAATCAAGGAAATAATTCTTTAGAGTGCATCATTATATTTAGTCGATATGAATTTCTTATGTAGTTTTAAAAATATATCACCATGTTCACAAGTAATAGCCTTGGATTCTATTACAAGTAACTGCATTTTGTTTTAAATTCTCTGTAGAATTATAAACTTACTTATCATGAGGAAAATATTGGTGTTGAAGTTTGGATGAACCTTTCTAATAGGAACATATATTTATTACTATTATGAGATAGAAAGATCAACAAGTAGATGTGATTAAAATAAATTATCAGTAAAAATATTGCATTATGCACATGGTTAATTTGTTTTATTCGACATAACTGCTAATTTATTTTATTTTGATTTTTCTAGAATGTTATCCTCTACCAGGAACATGAAGGAAGATTGAAGTCTATAAGAATACATGGAGAATGGAGTTATAAAGCAGGATTTTGAGCACGATTACATATAGCATTGACATTGGTAGTTTTTTTTTAATATATTTTTGAATGTAAACTAATCAAGCAACTCGTAATTTAGAATTCTTAATTACTTAAATTGGTGACTATAAACTAGCTTTTGGTAAACTAATTTTTTTGAATATATTAATACTATTTTAGTATATTTTATTAAATTTTAATTTCGGTATTTAACTTTTATTTTGGGTAATAATCAAAAATTTAATTTCGGTTCTATTTTTGGCAAGCTTCTTTCCAATATTTCAGATTATGTTAACCGAATAAAAATTTGATACGATTTTTAATGAATGCACAACCTTAGTTTCTAGTACTTAATTTGTATTATGTATTTCAAAGTAGTGTTACGATTCTAAAGTAGAATAAATTCTTTTATATTGTATGTTATGATTCTGTTAAGCTCTGATATTTGTACTTCGGCTTGGAAGTTGTTCTGTTCATCTAATAAGATTCATTTTTGTTGTTCTTCTTTTTTTATGAATATTGCGTTATGAGTCTAAAATTGTATCTAAATTGTAGATTACATGTTCCTGTCGTCAGATGTTCTATTACATTGGACTGGTTTGACATTTGACCTTGCATTTTAATCTCTCGGTAATTTATTATTTATAAAGGTACATATCTCAAAGTTCAAATGTGACCGTATCAACTTCTGCCCATTATGCGATTATTAATCTTGTTGCAGTAAATTATTTTTCCAAAATGATTTTGATATGTAAAATCTATACGTATTTGATGTGAAGCTAGTAAATTTACAGAAGTGTCGTGGTTGATTTCATATGAGGTAGACAATAACCTTATATAAAACAATCATGCTTTTCTCGGGAACAACGGTCCTTGTGCTGGTTTTTTCTTATTTATAGCTGCTCGATCCTTGAAAGGTTGAAGTTTCGTTGTGCTGGCTCATTGGATAGTTGCTCACATCTAATTAGATGATAAAGTACATGATCGATCAAATTGGAAAATAGTTAAATTATATAAAATCGACAAAGAACAAAGATAATATCTGCTAAAGAAACAAAGAAACAAATAGAATGATTCATATACCATTAGAATTAATATATTCAAATATCATAACAAGTAAAGGGTCTCAAATCTCAAACCTTTGTTAACAATAAGTATACGGACTATAACTACGTGTTATTCGTATCATAGACACACTATAACTACTTTTTTATCTTACTAAAAGCATACAAACATCTTATTGATACATATGCTCCATTACAAAAGTAATGATCTTTGTCTTTTGGTTGCACAGAAGTTCCATCCACGTTTTTATCCTCCATACCGATTACAAAAGAGTCTGACTTTGGTTGTGCAAACCTTAATTTCCCATCTAATACATATGGCCACTAATATCGTTTTGTCTCCAATAAAAATGGTAGCCCATTTGGTGCTAGTTGTAACTAAAATTGAAGGTGATGTGTTACAATATCGTTTCGTTAATCACTAATGAAGCCCACTGTCACAATTTATCAAATAACCAGCTGAAAATTCTTCTGCGTCGCAAATACCACCCATTAATTTGATATCTATACTATATTATTATGCGCAAAATATGGTTTCGTTTGGTCGGTTGGTTACCACCTTCCTAAAATGGTTGTTAATACTTTTCAAAACAAAGTTAAAGTAAATATATTTTATTTAAAAAAATTAAATCATGTATTTGATATGATTACAAACTCTTTGAATGATAATCCTACTTGATTTCTAATCGCACTCAACTTCTTTTTCACCTTTTTCGTAGGTAACCAAACACTTCCAAAATTAATTTTACGTTACTACCTTCCAAAAACAAAGTTTTAAACATATAATTTAATTAAAAAATTAAATCATGTATCTAATATAAATACAAACTCTATGAATTATTATCCAATTTAATTTCTAATCATACTTAACTTCTTTTATACCTCTCTTGTAGGAAACCGAATTAACTTTAGTAATTTATATTATAATATAACAAACTAATTAATCTATCTATACTATTATATTATGAGCAAAACATTGTTTAATTTGGTTTAACACATTCGTAAAAAGTATGTTTATGTCTATTCAGACTCTCGCCTTCTTATAGCAAACCGATCTATGGGCTGTGATAGGAGGACTTTTTAAGATTTTAATTATCTAAAATTTTGAATGCTTCAAGAATATAATACATACATAATAATACATAAATATTTTAACTTCATTACTCTAAATAATATATAATTATTGTTTTTTGTAATTTATTTTTATAAATTTTTAAAATAATAAAATTACAAATAATATAATCCGTCCGTGCATCGCACGGGTTATAGGCTAGTTTGATATATTCTTGAGATAGCGTTCAAAGCACAATTGATGAGTTATACACATCCTGATTTAGTTTAAAAAGGTACTTATTTACATTAGCCCCTGTATAAACAAATTTTACTATAATAATATATTAGCTACAAAAGATAATTAACTATAAAATTCACAAACGATTCCACTTCATCGATGAATAACGCAATCAAGTCATACATTCTTCTAGGTGGAACAAGAACATTAAATTTAGACTTCTAACCAGAAAGAGAGTTTGAAAAAATAAGATTTCATATAAAATAATGATTAACAATAAAGTCGCTTATTGACTTCATTCCTTAACTCTAGCAAATTGAACAATTCTATGCAACTCTTAGATATTGTTAGGAGCACTTAATCCTATGCTATGTAGCTCTCCCTAGAACAGTAAAGCAATTACAAAAACTAAGAAACTTGATCATACTTGATAACTCTCACTTAGATGCCACTTGAATCAGACCCTCCAAAATGAGATAGCTTTGCTTATTTGTAGACCCTGCCTCCTCCATGGAAATGATTTAGATCCTTACACTACCTTGATGTTCAAAATAAATATTAATCAGCTAAATATTCATTTCAAGGGTTATAAGACTTCTAAAACGTACCAGTTTGAAAATCATATGCAAACAACCACACTTGTGTCTTTCGGCTCGGATAGGACAAATTCTTTCATAAGCTTCACTGAGACTTTTTCCGGATCTTTAGAGAGTATTTGTATTAGTCTAAATTTCCTAATGAGAAATATAGTGTACTGTGTACCATTTGGTCGTAAACCACTTTAATTTGGTTTGTAAAGTTCAAATCCTCTTTAGTTAAGTTAGTGTTCCAGAAAAAAAAACATTCCAGTATAATATTATTTGTATTATGTTTAGGTATCGCCTGTATGCACAAAAGAAGAGTAAGAATTTGAGGAAAAACAAAAAAACAATAGGCTTAACAAGAGCTCGAATTAGCTTATGAGCATATAATTAAAATGAAGTTAATTACTAACGAAGGGAAATGTAATTAATTACTTACAAGACGAGGGAACTAATTAAGAGAAATCCTATCCCATTATCAGCTTGTGAAGATAGTATACTTATGGTAGTTGCACTTTATTCCACCCACACACATAGTTCTTCAAAGTACTTTATGCAATAAGCTCCAATAAATTATTTTAACTTAAAAAGGGAAAAAGATAATAATTATTGCAAATAATATAAAACAAAGAAAAGAAAATACAATCCCTTTTAGTGCATCGCTCCTTCATCCATTTTAAGTTTAGGAACGGCCAGGTGCACTTTTCCTTAGAATATCTGTGACAGGGATGTTAATATGACCAAGCTGATTTATAAAAGACAATGCATCCATAAAATATTTTCCAGTATACTAATTCCCAATACACAATCATCTAAAATGAAGGGAAATTATTCAAAGTTTAAACAACAAAGCAACTATCATTTACGACATCATTACATAATCAATGTTACAATTTAAACCATTAGTCCCTAAATGAAAAAATCTACACAGATAAAGAGCTACATGTTTCTACAGAAAAAGAAACAATCTCGATATCATGTTAAAGGAACCTGTCAGGACCAAAGGAGCAAGAGTATTCTGTATTGATAACTGAACTAGGTGTAAGTTATATGCTTTAAAGATAAAGCACCTTATTAATAAAACTGATGTTAGTTAACTTAAAAAAATCACGGTCTTTGCAATAATATGAGTTGCTTAAAATTAAAACCGAAACAAAAAAATTAAATGACTTTGTGTACTTCTATGTTAAACCTCAAAATTCAGCAAAACAATATGAATGACAAAAGAAATAGATGGGGAAGGCTCGAAGGCCGTGTTTGTTTCTTCGCAATGATAACTTGTAACTTCTTACGCCATCTTCCAAGATCAATAATGTATCCGCAATAACAAAATGCCAGAATGCCCGCACCTATGGCAATAACAAGAATTAACAATATTAACCTCTTTCTCTTTTTTCCTCTTTCATTCTTGCACTCTTTTCACAACGACTTGCCACATTTTCTTCTATTTTTTCAAATATAGAAGGATCATTAAACATTATAGTCAATTTCCACAAAATTTCACCCTTGAGATTATTATTGGACGAACTTAAGTATATTTTTTAAGCTATGAATGAGCAAAAGATCTGCTGGAATATTCCTGTCAAACTGTTTGAAGAAAGATTTAGCTCTGTATGGTTTAATAACCTTGACAATGAGTTGGTTATTTGACTAGATATTAGGTTTCCATCCAAGCACATTGAACTAAACATCAAACAATTAGGGATATTTTCTAGGGATCATACCGGTTAACCTATTTCCAGACAAATCAAGATCCCTTAAATGAGATAAATTAGAGATGTCATCTGGAATGTGGTCTGTTAAGCTGTTTTCATGTAGCTTTATTACTTCAGGAGTGGAATTATTACCCAACTCTAATGGGTATTAAGCCACTAATATGATTATTAGACAAGGAAGCTAGGAAGTTCACCATTAAATTCATTAAGCGGAAGCGATAAAACTCTATGTATAGACAACATTCCAATACCAAATGCTTCTAGGAACCCATAACGACAAAATATCATAAACACTAGAATTAGATCCAAGCAGAACAAAAAACACACGAAACTGAAAAAATCTAATATAGAACTGTTACACTACAAAAAATTCTAAAAAATGCTAAAAAAATAAGAATATATAATATACTATTAAAAAAGATGCCATAACAGTAGGAGAAATAACGTTTCCACTATTAAACAAAAAATCAAATTTGTTATTTTATAGAACCAAAACAATACTTTTCTACATAAACATAAAAGAGCTTATATCATTTTAAAATTTAAACTATAATTGCTTTCTAATACAGAATCTATATTTACAAACAACAAACACACATTATTAAAAGTCAGATCTAGTTCATATATGTTAAATACACATTTCAATCTCCTTAAGCAGATATATAAAAATTAAAAAATTAAATATTATTTTACAATAGTATCAAGAATCAAATAAAAAATATATACCTAATTTCTATTCTACCGTAGAATCAATATCTCTGTATCCAAAAATAAAACTGAAATGGACAAGCATGTGAATATATGTCAATTTTTTAAAATATTTCTACTGTAGAAGCTATAAAACAAGCACAAACACAATTCAACAACTATGAAAAATCACATTCTACTCTACAATCTTAAAATATAGTGTAGAACAAAAAAAAACCTTACCAATTCGATTAAACTTCATTTAAGATAAATAGTTTCTTGGAATCAACCTGAAAAATGTTTAAAACATCATAAACAGATCTATTTCATCTCTAAGACCTAAAATATATGAATTAAAGATTAATAGACCTATTTATGAACCTTCTTATGATGAAATCTTCAATTATCAAGCTCAAATCGCTGATTTCTACTAATTTTATGCGTTAAATCTGATATTCCTTCTCTTCTGCTCTCAATCTCTCGGTGATTGTAAAGTTTGGTCGTACTGACGGTTGTAGGGGTATGTTTTTTTTTAAAATTAGGCTTAAAGTTGCTTATAATTACGAAAATGTCAATGCATCTTGGTTGTTAAAAAAATGGAGGGCTGTGATGATGGTTGTCTCTGGTTCTCTATATAAAAGTTCTCTCTTGATTGAGACTATATATATATATATAGGGTCTTACTCAAATGAGAACCCATTTTAAAATAAAATATGAGATCTAATCTACACCACATAAATTTAAAGCTACTTTTAATCTACACCACTCATTTTAGATCTCAACATCATCTTTTCCAACTATCACTTCCTCCATCTTCTTTCTAACCAACCACCACCTCCAACCACGAGACACCATCATTTCCGGAAACCACTACCTCCGGCGACCTCCAGAAAATCACCACCGTCAAACATATAATTACCACCGTCAAAATAAGAAATCACCACCGGAAACACAAAAATCACCCATCCGGCCACCTGTAAACAACAAATCACCACTAGAGGAAAAAAATCATCACAACTGGTCACCACTTTTATCCATCACATCTGGCCACCAACTCCGTTCATCAACTATGATCACCAATATCATCATAAAAATCACTAGATCTAATTACAAAACATAACAATAAAATTATAACAACCAAATCACCACCATCAAATATTTCAACAAATCTGAGCACGAAAAGATTGAAATTGTCGGAGATAGTGGTTCAAAAAGAAAGGAGGAAAAAGAAAGCTTATGGCGAGGAAGTGGTGACGAGAGGGCGGAGGAATGAGGCGCAGTGGTGTAGGCAGGGCGGCGTAAGGTTGTGGAGTGGGGTTGTAGCATATTATGGTTGTTGGTGGTGAAAGTAGGGGGATGGTGGTGGTGTAGAAGAGAGAGATCTGGTGGGTGGGTGTCAAGAAAGAGGAAAGTGCAGGTAGATGATGGTTATCGGCGGTGCAGCGGAGTAAAGGCGGTGTGGGGTGGGGAAATACGGGAAGGGGTGGGGGAAGAAGACTAGAGAGATGGGATAGGGCTGGGTAAATGAGCACGAGAGAAAATGTATGGTGTGGAGTAAAAGTAAAATATAAAAATATTTTAAAATGGAGGGCTGAGATTAGATCTCAGTTCTCACAATAATGAGGGTTTTCATTTGAGCAACTACCTATATATATATATATATATATATCTTATAATTCTACTTTTGCATGTCTTCTAAAATTTGTGGTTATACACTTTACTTTTATATGTATATCTTATCCTACATTACTTCATGTTTTATGATTTTATTAAGTTTGTTTTTAATTTTGTTTTATTATACTTCTACATGTTTTATTATTTTACTAAATTTGGTTTTATTTTTATTTAACATTTTTGGCGTTAACATTTGTATATATTATACGAACTATAACAAGATTAATTTTATATTTTCTTAGCCTTTTTGAATCATATCCTTTTTTAAGATTTTTTAATATTAATATTAGGATTCTATTTTAATCATATTTCTTGAAGTATAAGCAATACCCAGATCATCCTAATTTCATATATAAACATAGATACTATTACATACTCTTATTTAAAAATATATTGTTTTTACCCATTTTTATTTAGAATAATAAATAGAATTATATTTTTATTATACTTCTTGATTTCTAAGTATCACCAATGTATTCTTTTTTAAATTCTATATGACTTATAATATTATATATATTATTTTACCCGTTTTTTTATTGCAATTCTTATATTGGTTTTAACTCACTAATCATATATCTCATGACTCACTAGTATATTTCAATGAATATTAAAATTTTGAAATCGTATTATAATTATTATAATTAATAACCTTTATTAATAAATGAAACACTATTTTAAATGGTGCTTTGGTTTCACCTCTTTTTAGTTTCATCAACTTTTGATTTCACCCTTTTTGAATTTCATTATAACTATAAATATATTTTTTTTAATCATCTTTTATATCTATATGACTTATAATATTATATCTATTATTTTACCGGCCGTTTTCTAATTATAATTCTTATATTGATTTCAACTCAGTAACCACATTTCCCATATGACTCAATAGTATATTTTAGTATAATATTTTTATTATAATCATAACACAAATATCGTACCTTTATTAAAATGCGAAACCCTTTTTTATATGGTCCAAATTTTTAATCATCTTATTTTTGTTTGGCCCATATTTTGTTTTCACTCCAATCATCCTATTTATGATACAACTCTATATTATTTATTTTTATTGAAATCACTAAATTGTTGAAATCGTATTGTAATTATTCTTATTTTTATTTCAGCTTGATAATTCTCTTTTCGATATGACTCAATATAACTCTATAATATTTTTTAATGAAATATTAAAATTGTTGAAATTATATTATTATAATTTTTTTATTATAATTCTAAGAAAATAATGTATTTATCACATGTATATTATAATTTTCTTACTTTTTTTAAAATAATGGTAAATAACAAATAAAGTTAACAATGACTTTAATTTCCGAGTTCTCACCTTTATTTTACCTCTAGATTCCTATATTTTGTATGGTTCTAAATTGATTTTCAATAAATTAATATGATTATTATAATTATATTGTAATAGTAATTTTTAATAATCAGGTATACCGTAAAAAATAATATATATAAATAGATAATAATTATGATGTATAATAAGAAAAATGCACAAACTACTATTAGTGTGAAATAGTAGTTAAAATACCGACCAACTTATTAATATTTTCTTTGAGCTATTTTATGCGTGATCACTACAATTAAAGTTTTCAGTTTACTGAATATGAATGTTCAACATACATATCATATATTAAAAAGAAAAATATAAAAACATGTGTTCGACTTGTTTATGCCTAAGTATATATAAAACATATATCTTCGCGTTTATTAATTATATTGTAAATTGTAAATATATCTGAATAATTATTGTCGAATATATCTTTCCTTATATTATAATAGCTATTACAAATAGTTACGTTATATAATAAAAATATCATAAACTGAGTAAACATTGTAGGTTCTGAAAAATATATACTGGCCTAATTACATATGTCATGTATTTCAGTTGAAATATTTTTAATTTACAGAGAAAATTAAATTTTGGGTCCTTAAACTATTGACGTTTCATTGTTTAAGTCCATGAACTAAAGATTACGTATTCCGAGTCATTTAACTTTTGAAATTTCTGATATAAATACTTTCGTCAAAAAGATTCTAACGTCGTTAAAATTAGAAAAATAGGGTTCTTGGTATTCATACATATCAAAACAATTTTAAAGATGTTAGTTTTATTCAAATTTAAAGTCCAAGTAGTCAAATTGAAGATTAAATTACCAGCAGCACTCATATGACACTAAATTTAACAAACTATGTCCAATTTATAAAAAGCCCTAAATTGGATCCAAAATTTAGGGTTCTTGATCGAATTTACGGACCTGAATTTATGAATTTTTGAAATGGACATAATTTGTGAAAATTGGTGTTATATGAGTGTTGTTGGTGATTTAAGATTCGGTTTGATTAATTGAACTTTAAATTTAGGTATCATTAACACCTTCAAAATTATGAATACCAAGAATCCTAAGTTTCTGATTCTAACTTTGTTAGAATCTTTTCGACGGAAGAACTTAAATCAGAAAAAGAAAAAGTTAAGTGACCTGAAATACAGAATCTTTAGTGCATGAATCAAAATAATAAAGCGCCAATAGTTCAGGATCCTGTAATTTAGTTTCCCTAATTTATAATTACTTAGGTTGTTGATAAAATTTAAATATTGGACTAATTTATGTAATTGAATAGTGTATATTATTTACGAATTATTTTTCGATTTGAATTTTTAGATGGTTCAATAGTATAATTTTTTGACCCGGGTGAACAACATTTTTTTTGGCCCGATGTCACTATACATATATACTTATATTTATATTTATATAATCATTTTGTGAATATTAATCTATAATGAGTCTTTAATATAACCAATTTATTCAGGTTTTCATTTTTAATTTTATCCTCGATCAATAGTATAGTTTTGTTCAAATATGAATGAATAGTATGTATAGGTTATAATTAAATTTGTATTTAAACATAATTATGTCATGAATATTAATATATTAATAAGAGTGTTTGAATGAATATGTGTATATATTTTATTTTCTTGTCCAAATAATAAAATCAAAGTAATGAAACTCGAGTATGTACTAAGACTATCAAATTTCTAATGTTTCGGATGTTATAATGTAATTTATAGAGATACATGATTTATATTTGATTTTAATTTTCAAGTTAATTAGAATCTAAATAAGTTAAATTTAATATTAGTTAGAATTAGTATAATTAAATAAAAATTGTTAAGTAAATTAAATAGATACGGTACCGACCCGTAAAATTTTAATGTTTGATATATTTTAATATAATACATATATAAGTAAGGTGTCGTGACCAAAGAAAATAAGGCAATTCTTAGAATTTTTGTACGCTTCGATCAACACAGGGTAAGCAACAAGCAATATTTATGGATGTTGCACTATTTATGTTGGAAGCACATTGATACGGGGAAAATAACTGTTGCAGAAGTCTTCATATGAAATTAGGAGAAGTCGACTTTTATATTAATATTACTTTAATTGTATATTAATTAGTAAGGATAATAAATTAAAAAACCCGTGTGATGCACAGATCGCACAGAGTTTTTTTTAATATTGTATAATTTATTTAAAAAATCTTGAATTCAATTTTGAATTTTGTTAATTTAAAACTTCAAATGATATGACTTTATAATAATTATATTAGTAGACGTATATGTTCATAACATTTTAGAATATTTAAACTTTGTTAGTTCCTTAACAATATAACAAGAATTAAAGAAGGGGGTTGAATGAAATTCTTGAAACTTTTTCTTGATTAAAAATGTTCTAACTCGAATATATATATAAGTGTGAATTTATTAGCACAATGCGGAATAGATACTTAAATGAATCAAAACACAAGTAATTAAAAACAAGAATCTTTAAAAACTTTCTGGTGGATTTGAATGATTCCACCAGAGATATATAATATATATCGAGAGAACTCTGTGTGCAAAAAGCTCACAGCTGCTTACAAATATTGAACAACTAAGAATGCAGAGAAATGCTAAGAATTCTGCTTGCAAATGTTTCTCTGCTTCTTTCTCAGATTATTCCTTAGTTGCTACTTCTTGGTTTATATATCACCAAGATTACAAAGTAATGAGACAGAATAATAAAATAAAACTATCTAGTCTATTACAATGCTACTTCATTACTCTATTCCAGCATCTTTGAATATCTTCATAATAGCATGGAAATGGCAATGCTTCTTTGTTCTCAAAAACCCAGTTGAATAGGCTACCACATTCCATTTGCATCCAATCGATGCATGTGATTGTGTTGTCACTGTCAACAGATATCTGAATTCTTTATCCATCGGGTTCATGATCATCCGTCGAGTTATTGATCATCCGTTGGGTTGTTGATCATCCGCCGGGTTGTTGATCATCCGTCGAATTCATTGTTGTTTATCCGTCGGGTAGCAATCAGGCACTTGACTTCATTTCACTTATGCAGAATTACAAGACATCATCTATGTACAATTAATCAACCTATTCTGCATATCTAACTAAAGTCAACATGACTTAAGTACTACTACAGATTCTAAACAATGTGTATGCAGAAATGTGCTACAGACTTATTGTTACATAAGCTACTCACTCGATGGATAATAAGTCATCATCCGTCGGGACTATATTGAGTCATCCGTCGGGACTATAAACCTTATCCGTCGAGTGCTACATAATTTCACTAAGTAAAATCTACCAAGGTGTTTTGTTCATGAAATCATCAAGTACACAACATATATACAACAATCTCCCCCAATTTATGTCTACTGGAATTGTAGCCATAAATTAAGAGACACTTGATGATAAAAAAACACCTTAAAAATACAACTTTTAAAAGACAGTAGATAATACTGAGAGGTGCTTTAATTAACAAAATGTACAAAGTTTTGCTCACAGTCATTTTGAAGATGCCCCTCTAGCCTGAGCAGATTTATCTAGTTCTTTGAAGGTCTGGATCTCTTTCCAAGCTTTCTGTTGTTTTCCTCAATCTGATTTTGGAGCTGCCTGGGAATTCCATATCATCAGATTCTGAGAGATTTAGCTTTCCTTGCATTTCCAAAAGAGTCTCATTGCTAGAGATGCTCAATTGGTCTTCTAATCTGAAAAATCTTCTCACTCCTTTGTCATCCATGAACGCCATCATCCAGTAGGGCCTTAGATGCACTCTTCTCCCTGTGTAAGGGATAATTAGAGTCTTTGGAAGTGCATCTTTAGCTCTAACACTCCTTAGTTCTTCAATCTTCTTCAGTACCAGTCTTCTTGCAGTAACATTGAACCCAAAGTTCTTCTTGAAGGATGAATAAACTTTAATCAGTACAGCTTGGCTTTCTTGAAGGATCCTGTGAAGTGGCCACTGAATTTCCTTTCCTCCTTTGTACTTGAACACAAACCTTTCAGGTAGATTTCTGTATGCATCAATTCCTCTCACTTCATCTAGTTCATCTAGATAGAGGTTTAGATCAGAAAATTCTTTGATGTAACACAAGTACATGTAATCTCCCTTATTGTCTTTAGATTGAGTTTTGACTAGAGATTTGGATTTGAGAGGTGACAACTTCACTTTCTTGACTGCTCTTGACTTTATTCTCTTTGGCTTATTAAGGATCGGCAAATAGAAGTCAGGAATTGGTATGTTCTCCCATTCTACTGGTTCATCCTTAGGCACAATAGGTTCACCATGGATGTTCCTGTAACGATCCACCACCTTGATATCTTCAAATACCACAGAGAGTTTAGTTGGAGTGGATTCCTTGGGAAACTGATTCTCCAATTCCTTATCAATAATGTCCTGTTTCCTTTTAGTTCTTTTAGCCAATTCTTTGATTCTTGGAGATTTCTTCTGTTGTTCAACTTGCTTCTTTGATTCAATAACTTCAGATGGCTGAGAAGGAATTTGTTGTGATGAATTTACAGCATGTAGTTTGGCTAAGATAGCAATTTGCTCTTTCTTTTGTTTAGTCTTTTTAGCATCTAGAGCAACTTGCTTCTTTTCCTGCTTCAATCTAGCCTTTTCTTCTCTCTTGCTTGGGCAAATTGAGGATGTTCAGCCACCACACAAATTTCTTTCCCATTGCTGAAAATTTTTGTAATTCTCCTTTTAGAAGCTGAATCGGCTGGATCTTTGTAGAAATTAATTGATCTTGACAGAAGCTTCTTTTCATCAGGCTTAGGTGTCTCATACACAGTATCCAAAGGGTTCTTCAATGATGATTTTGAGTAGTTTACCCTTGGTTTTAGAATTGTTTCAGCCTTTGGAGATTTGATGCAGGATGACTGTCCCTTTTCCAGATAGTTCATGCTCATCTCATTCACAGAAATCTTCCTGACTTGAGAGTAATGGATGGCTGACTTTACTGGCTCCTTGACTAGTTTAAACTTCTTTTGTATATCCTCATCAATTTTCTCCCAGTTGACAAAACTCAACTTCTCCTTATCAGCTGCTCTTATGTTGGCTGCTGCTGCATTGATCAGATCTATACTGTCTGTAACTAGTGACTTTGAGACAGTAATTGAAGGCACAATTACTTTACTGATTTGAATCTGAAGCCTCTCCCCCTCACTTGGTCCTTTCTCCCCCTTTTTGTTATTATCAAGTTGAGTAGAGGAGGAGGTTTGAGCAGCCACCAACTTTTGAAGTAAGTCTGTCTGTTGGGCTTGATGAAGATGAATGGTTGTTAAAGATGCTTCCATGGCTGACATTCTTGTGTCTAAGGCATCTATCTTGGTTGCAAGAGCAGAATTTTTCCTTAACTGCCTCTTAATATCAAGCATTGTAGTTTCTGGAAGCTTAGAATCCATTTTCTCTGAAATGGCCTTCTTCATCTCCTCAATATCACTCTTCATGGTGTTTACATCCCTAGCATGTTGGAAGCCTTGGATTTGTTGAAGTTGCAGGGAGGCTAGGTGTGCCTAAAGGAGCTTCTTGGTGTTGGCATTAGTAGTGGTTTGAAGAGCAGTATTTGTCTGATTGATTAGCTGGATCAGGGTTGTCTTGAAGTAGTGCTCATCATAGTGCTTTGAAAATGCCAATGATGGCATACCTGATTTTGAACTTGAACCTACTTCTCCCCCTATATCCATTGCTTCATCTTCACTATCCCCACTCCCATCAACAAAGAAATCAGCTGAACCACCAGTCTCGTAGTCCACATTACCATCTGTAGAAGGCAAAGTTGTGATGGCATCCTTAGCTCTTAGCATAGACTGAGTGGTATGCACCAGATTGAGCATTATTTCTGCATTGTCATTGCCCTGTTCAGCTAGAAGTTGATAAGCTGGAACAGGGTGAGTAAATGCCTCAGCATCAAGGGAGGTGGAATCTATAACAGCTTTAGGTTGCTGAGATAGTCCCTCCCTGTCTGCATCCTGGACATTCATTAACTCACTAGCAATGACATCCATCCTTATAGCTCCAGTACCTGCATTTCTCTCGATTTATCTCTTTTGTTGCATCAGGGTCTCACCCAGGCTCCCCACCCTCACACCCTCATCTTCACCTACTAAGGTGGGACTCCTCTCACTTTCTTTTGCCAATCCTGGAGAAATGGATTGCATAGTTTCACTCATTTCCTCTCCTTTTTCCTGGGAGCAACCCAGACTCTCACTCAAAACACTCTTCTCTCTCAATCCTAATAGTGACTGTACAACCACTAGATCTTCTGTACTTAAAATAAATGAAGTTTGAGGCTGTGCAGAGATACTCGACGGATGAGTGATATCCATCGGGTGAGTGGTTTTGCTTTCCGACGGATAACTGCTGTTAAGCTTATCCGTCGGGATACAATCACTACTCGACGGATGAGCAATATCCGTCGAGAGAGTAGAAATTAATGAACTAGGAAAACAAACTATTGTGGACTCTGTGCTGATTGAAGATATTTTGGGCACAGATGATTCAACAGTTCCTGAAAGAATTGGCAAGTGAGCCAACAAATCATCTAAAAGATGATGCTCACTTGCACTAGATTTTGGTTTCCCCAACAGAGTTAAAGAAGGGGAATCAGGAATTGATGTGTTTATCATATCCACATCCAGAGAATTTGTTGGTGAGTTTGGTGTTTGAGGTGCTTCTATTACTAGAGATTTTGGCTGTGACTCCATATTTATTGGAGCCACATCAAACTGAATTTGTGAAGGTGCAGTGACTGTGTCTTTAGCACCAGTTTGCACAATGTGTGTACCCTGTGCATCCCCAAGGGTTTTAGATTTCTTCTTTCTGGCATAAGTTTGGGGTGAGTTTGTGTCCCTAACCCTCTTTGTCTGTGCTCTTGGTTGAGAGCTTTGTTCAATAACTACATCCTTTTGGGAGGATGCAGTTAGAAATGAGCTTTTATCCTTTTTAAGCACTGCAGTTTGTTAGGAAACTGCAGTGTGGCTAGGCTGGGAACCACTCAACTTTCCATCCTTATCCTTAGGATTTCTTTTATGTTCACCCCTTCCCTCACCTGTCTCACCCACCTGCACACTCCCCTCTTTGGTTTTGGTGGATTTTGCATCTGACAACTTTTGAGAGATACCAAAGGGGGCTTTCTTTGATTTGGATTTTGAAATATTTGCAGGTTTGGTGGCTTGGGTAGGCAACTGTTGGGTCATTGACACAGTTGCCATAGCCACACTAGAACTCAAAGAAATTAGTGAGGTTGGAATAGTGGTAGGAATGGATGAACTTACCTCACTTACCTGAGGTGCTTCCATTACAGGGAAATAGAACAATGGCACATCCTTGTGATGATTGGCCCTGTTCAAATCTTTAATGAGCCTTCTCTCTTGAACCCAACAATCTAATTTATTGTTTGGGTTCTCAAGCACAATCTCTTCACAGAGGTGGTTAGCTAACATCATAAAGAATCTAGCATAATACACATTCTTACCTCTTTTATTTACCTCTCCTAATTTATAGCCCAACTCAAACAAAACAAGGTCACTGAAATTATATAATTTATCTGTAATTAGCATGTAGAGCATGTTAAGCATGGATATATTGACTGAATCAAAATTACTGACTTTTCCTGAAAAGACCTTTGTCACTACATCACACATAAAACTCCATTCTTTCCTAAGACCCATTCTCCTAATGTCACTTAACTTAAAAGTAGTAAGAGCATAGTTCATGGAATTAAGCATATTGATTATATAAGTGTCAGTGTGTGGTGAAGTTATAGTGTTATCAGGAATCTTGAAACATGCTTTTATAACATCACTATTGATACAGAACTCTTTACCTTTAATGGTGAGTGTGATTGTCTTATCTGTTGAGTTGTATGTAGCAGTGGTCCACATCTCTTCAACAACTTCATAAAATATTGTGGGTGATTCCAACATGGCATAGCTAAGCTTGCAATTCTTCACAAAGTCCATCATCTTGTGATAGTCACCAGAGTGCTGAATACCCTTGTTTACTAATACAGTGAAATTTTTCTTCTCATAAATGAACCCAGTTTGAGACATAATCTTTACAACAGGTGCCATTGTTAGAGAATAAGAGCTTGAAGAGAAAGAGAGTAAGTGCTTTGAGAGAAAATGCAGTTTGAGCAGTTGAATTGAGAATAATAAAAGAAAAGCGATTGAAATGAAATAAGCTTTTATACTATCTCAAAAATAACTGTTAAAAATGATAAAGTAAAATAAAGTAACCAATAGAAATTGCCTAA